>NC_043965.1:15067659-15367659 GCF_902148855.1 Sphaeramia orbicularis
TTGCACATATAAGGTCGAGACTTTCGGCGAACATTTCTCAGAGTACGACATAATTGTTTGCACTGGAAGAAATCTGAATCTTACCGAGTGTATTTTTCTCATTTCGAGTCAAAATATCTCATCACACTTAAAATAAGATATAATCACCTAAAGAGTAACTTTTTAGTGAGATATAAAGAATTTCTAGTAACACTTTACATGAAGGTCTAGTTTATAATGCATTAAGTGCACATTCATAAGACATTATAATGCATTTATAATGCGTTATAAAAGTCATTACAACAGTTTATGATCATGTACAACAACTTATACCAAGGTTAATAAAGTATTATAAGTGTAGGCATAATGTATTATAAATTCAGCTTTCATAATGTTTTATACATCCATACCAAAGCAGTGTGAAGGAATTAATTTTTTTAGGTGGAGAACTTTTGTTAGGTTTTGTCACTGGTCTCTATACCCATCTATTTTAGGGATTTCATATTTATTTTAAAAAAAAAAAGTATGTGTTTGAATTAACAAAGATTTAGAGCTGCCACATTATTTTTTTTTATTTATGTATAAAGCAACATGTAACACTTCTATTTACTGTCGCTGTTCTTTTAATGTTTTGTTTTTGCAAAATAAAGAGTTATTAAGAACACTTGGATGTATAATTTTTGACTTACCCTTTACTTAGAGCCAGCAGATACTGCTCATAAGTCATCATACTTGTGTTATATCATACAAATGATAATGTGTTCTGTAACCCAGGACTTGAGATTCTTCCTACAAACACTGTTGTCACTTTGGTATGGATGTATAAAACATTATGAAAGCTGAATTTATAATACAGTATGCCTACACTTATAATACTTTATTAACCTTGGTATAAGTTGTACATGCTCATAAACTGTTGTAATGACTCTTATAACGCATTATAAATGTATTATAATGTCTTATGAATGTGCGCTTAATGCATTATAAACTAGACCTTCAAGTAAAGTGTTACTGAATTTCTTTTTAGACAACATCTTGGAAACCTTATATCAAGAAATCTTACTGAGATAATTTTCGCATGTTCCATTGACAGATTTTTTTTTTAGCTTAATTGAATTTTTATTTATGTATTTATTTATTTTGCTTAATTCAAGCAAAAGAATCTACTAATGGAACAAGTAAAAATGATCTTTGTAAGATTTCTTGAAAAAAGATTTTCATGACAATTAGCTCTTATATCTCACTCAAAAAATACTCTGTTTTAAGTGTGATGAGAAAAGTAACTTTTCAGTGAGATATAGAGAATTTATTTTTAGACAATAGATCTTGAAAATCTTATTCTAAGAAATCTTACCAAGATGATTTTCACTTGTTCCATCGATAGATTATTTTTGAGCAAAAAATCTTGAATTAAGAAAAAAAAAAAAAAAATCTTGAATTAAGCAAAAAAAAAAAAAATTAAAAAAAAAAATCTGCCAATGAAACAAGTGAAAATTATCTTGGAAAGACTTCTTGAAATTAGATTTTCAAGATCTATTGTCTCAAAATAAGTTCTTATATCTCACTGAAAAGTTACTCTTTAGGTGATTATGTCTAATTTTAAGTGTGATGAGATATTTTGACTAGAATTGAGAAAAATACACTTGGTAAGATTTGGATTTTTTTCCAGTGCAAACAATTATGGCACTGACCTTGATTTTCTACATCGCTAGAAAAAATCTAAATCTTACCAAGTGTATTTTTCTCATTTCTAGTCAAAATACATATGACATATAAAACAACTGTAAAAACTATAGTCCAAAAACAAGCCATATGTATTATTAATAAGGAAGGTTACTATGAATACACTAATGAATTGTTTATGAAATCCCATATTATGAAATTTAATGATTTGGTTTACTATAAAATAATGCAAATAATGTATAAAGCCAAATTAAAGTTACTCCCTGTGTATGTACAAAGGTTCTTCTCAACACATGAGTCTAAATATGATTTGCGAAATGTTTGTAAATTTGTTGTATAAAAAGCTAAAAAAAAAGAGACTAAAAGCAGATGTATATCTGTTGTTGGAGTTAAACTATGGAATGAGGCCAGCATGGATTTAAGAATGTGTAGCCCATTTTTGATATTTAAAAAAAAAGTTACGTAAAGCAATTTTTGAAGGATACAATTGTTAAGATCTAATAAGTAATAAGGAAATCATTTATTTTTGATTCTACATTAAATTACCATTAACCCTTTCATGCATATTGGTCACTACAGTGGACAGTTCTTCTCCAGCTGTTCTCTTGTATATTCATGGATTTTGTTGTTTTAGTTCCATATCAGCCAACACAGTGGACACTCATGCATCATCACATACACTGACATTCACACCATTACTGTCACTTTGCTGTTCTTGATAAACCTGATCTGCACTAACATGTTTGAGTGTACATCAATTGTTATTTGTTAGACAAGAAGAGGGTTTTTTTTTTGCGTATTATCTCCATGAAGTGACTAATTACTAGCATTAGAATATGTTAAAATGTGAGAAGATATCAGATTAGCAGCATTAAAAATGTTTTTATTTCATTGTTTTTATCTCACTTTCTGATATTGGGTTTTAAACACATGTTTCTTTACTTCAAAAATTAAATGCATGGATATTTTTGTAACTCCAAAGAAAAAAAAAAAAAAAAAAAAAAACTCGATCGCATTGGTTTTTTCATGCCCAAGGACTAAGGTCTTGACTAAGGTTCTCGCAATTCATGCATGAAAGGGTTAAAAAAAAATCACTCAATAAAAATTATTTTAAAAATGTATCTGAAAAAAACTTGCATAATGCAGTTTCCAATCAAGACAATTTTTTAGTGTAAAAAAAGCTAAAATTGTCAATTTCCTGGGTCTCAGGAGGATATTATCTCCATGAAGTGAGTAATAACTAGTATTTGAGTTGGATAAAATGTGAGAAAACATCAGATTAGCGGCATTAAAAATGTTTTTGTGTCATCGTTTTCACACAGTATATCACTTTCTGATGATGAGTTTTAAATACATGTTTCTTTGCTTCAAAAATTAATCGCATAGTGTCCAGCTGAGTGGACATTTTTGACTCCACAAAAAATAGGTTCATAAAAAAAAAAAAAAAATTAATTGCATTGTTTTTTTAATGCCTAAAGAGGAATAAAAACACTCATGAAAAAAATATTGACTAAGGTTCTCATAATTCATGCATGAAAGGGTTAATTTGGTGGGTTAAGTTTTCTATTTTTCTGGTTTATCATCACCTTTTTATGTTTTTGCTTGTTTGTTTGGTTGTATGTATTGTTGTTGTTGTTTTTTTTCCTTCTTTTTCCTATATTGAATGCTGGGCAGCTGAATTTGTAAAGTAGGACAGGCATTAATATAAGCCTTTTCAGTCATGAACCTGATGGTAATGTTTGTAGTGTTGTTGTTGACACTGGTTGTATTATTATGTGATGACTGAATAAAGAATTTCATCAATTTCATCATCATCATGTTTGCCACTAAAAGTCACCCAGTTCAAAACTTTGCCTGTAACCCAGAGTTAAACAGCAAAAAAAAAAAAACATTCTTTTAAAAGTCAACTTCTGCTGACAGTCAGCTAAAATATTATTGCAGAGAACTCTGAATCTTAATACAAAGCAGCTCAAAAGACAGCAGAACTTAAAAAAAAAAAAAAAAAAACACAACAGTGACACTAGTTGTTATAATCTGGCAGCACTTTTCTGTTGCTTGCAAAAACGAAGGAGAAGAAAAGGGCACTTTGCACTTTGGATATGCTCATACACTGTATTTTAGTGCTCTCAGTGCCATTGCTTTACCCCTCATTTTCTCCCTGTTCTTTTCTCCCGTGTCTACATTTTCAAATGTCTGAAAACAAAATGGCACAGAGCAATTTAAGAAGATAGTTCACCGTAGGCTACGTCGGGTTGTCATACAGGAATATGAAGTTATTTCTAAAGTGAAACATTATGCACTCCGTTGCAGGTATCTGTTCAAGGTAAAATGTTTGCATTCACTGTCTGATATGACCACAAAAGAGGAGCAAACGGCTGCTGACACATCAATAAATCAGGGTTATCATTGGAGTGTTCTCATTAATAACATGACTGACAAGTAAGCAAAGACATGTTAATGGTAAGCATCAGATTTTTCATTTCAGAATTCATCATAACCACCATCAAGAGAAAATCTTATTCATCATCTTATTATCTGCACAGCAGGAAACACAACTCTATATTGACAAATAAGGCAGAGCAGCTTGTTTGTATAGCACCTTTTAAAAGACTTGAAAAGAGGTGAAGAAACCATTATGTTTCAACAGCAACTACTTTTTTTTTTTTTTTTTTTTTTTAAAGCTTGTGGTTTTATTTCAGCCCTTTTAAAACTGCTCTTTCCAAAACCTGTATTAAAATAGTCACAGAAAAACATCCTTGACACAGAAACAAAATACATCTAGTTCTTCCAGCACTAAAGAAACTTTTTTTCCTTTTGAAAAGAAGCAAATTGCTTTTTCTTTGGGTCAACTGAAAGACAAATCTTTCCTCTGTCTCTGTGACCTTGACCAGAACAAAACATTTTTTTGAAGAGGTTGGAAAAACAAAGCCGATGACGTCAATGGCGTAGGATCTGAAAGTCCAAAAAGCCCTGACAACCATTGACTTACATTGAATTTCTGTCTGAAAATACTAATTTGTTTGTTTGTTTGTTTATTTATTTATTTGAATATTGCATTAAAATCAACAACAAAAGAAATGTATAAAAAGAAAGTCAAACATTCAAAAAAGGAACAACTCCAACAAATGACAGGATACAAACTGTGAATGGAATATTAGAGATGGAAATTCTGACCCATAGATTGAGGACTCAAGAACAGTGTCATGATAAATGGAAGAAATGGACAATTTTCATTTCAGTGTCACATTACTAAAAACAATTGTTAGTTACAAAGGTTTATTATGGTCAATGTATCCAAAATATCCCTTATGTTTGTTTTGTAATGTACAGAAATCAAACAATAAAAATAATGTAAAAAAAAAAAAAAAGAAAAAAAAAAAAGGAGCAGGATGAAGTTTAACTTATAATCTCCTGCCCTCTTACCCCATCCTTCACCAGAGGTGATTTCTCATAGACTACAAGGGAAGCCCGGCTTCCCCTAAAATTATGAAAGTTAAATGGTTAAATATGTTCGGTTGTGTTGACATTTCATTGACTCCAAATGTGTTAGAACATGTTCATCTCACAGACGAGTTCGTTCAGAATCAGCTTTATCACAAATCATCAGACTCGATGTTGTTCACTTCTCATCCATTCCCGTTGCGCTGTTTTCTCATTCCATCTCTGCTCAGTGCATTTGTCCGTAGACGCTCAGCATCCATGCACTTCAATGGGACTGAGTGGAACAGTTTTTTTCATTGCCTCAAAACTGGACGGTAATTGGATAAATGCCACGATGTTGTCCCGCCCCCAGACGCTCGGCATCTCTGGGGGTGAATGGAGCTGTGGGCGGAGCTCGGCCGGGCTGGACGCCGGGCTTCTACGTGCTGATTGGAGGATCAGTCGAAAGGCTGAATCCCGTTTGATTGACAGCTATTTTGAGATCTACTCCTTCACTGACACAGTTCAGTTTAATACCGTCGCGCATTCTGCTGTGAAATCAAGAGAGAAACCACTACGTAATTACTTGTTCATTTATTGCACTGTAAATAAAACACACTCATTGTACTTCCTTGTTTCAATTTAACAGAATTTAAACGTTTTCTTGTTTAGTTGGTACGATAAGGTCACTGACCATTTTCTTAAAAAGGAACAGAGGGCCGAATTTATGTTTAAATAACTTGACTTTTTTTTTTTATGTAAGCCGACAATGAGCAGCCGCCACTGTCCTTCACCTCCCCTAAATTCCTATGTCAGATTCCCTAAATAACTTAAAAATAGGACCAATGGCCCTGTAGCTTACCGGCCAAATTAAAAGCTTTGGGAAATGTCTCCAGATGCCATTTATTATCACCCAGTTCTGTGTATTTATTATATTACAGAAATAGCCCATGTTTTGGTCATATTCCAATCAGATCTGTAAAAAATTCAAAATCCAACTTGATATCATTGATACTGATTTATTGGATCAATCCACTTCCTATGTGTTATAATGGGACATTTTTCAAAGTAGCACCAAATCCAGAATCAGATCCGGATCCAACTAATTTCAATGCCTTGTGTTGACATCATCATACAGAAGCTGTATACCAAGTTTGAAGTCAATCAGAACTGGAGTTTGGGAGAAAGAGGCAATTGACATGTTTTCCCCATAAGAGCCCATGTTAAATTTTCCTTAAGTTCCCGGATCCAGAAGAAGATCCTGATCAGCATGTGGACATTATGTTTTGGTCATCTCCCCATCAGGGCTGGACTGTAGAAATTTACACTGGATATAATTTATGTTCACTGAGTTATTGCATTGATCCACTTCCTTTCTCTTATCATGGGGAAATTTTTCAAAGTGGCACCAAATCCAGAATCAGATCCGGATCCAAATAATTTCACTAACTTTTGTTGACATCATCATAAATAAGCTGTATACCAAGTTTGAAGTCAATGGGAATGGTAGTTTCAGAGAAGAAAATTATTGAAAATTTAGTAATGGACGACGACAGACGACGCCGGACGCCGCATGACGACAAAAGCTAAAAATCACTCAGACTAAATTCTGACTATGCACAAAACACAAATTTAATAATGTCCATGAGTCATTCCAGTCTCATTTGTTTTATTTGGAACCTCTAATAACTGATCTGGTCCATCTTTAAATGTTTCTTCTCATTCCAAGTGGAAGGCTTTAATGTATGCTGAGTTAAGCTTTGATTGACAGGTCTGTTGTGGGTCCAGTCAGACTCGTGGAGTTTCTTTTGATATAATAAAACACCTTTTTCCTGCTGTGTTTTATTGTGCAGCCTCACTGCAGATATAATTAATGTGTTACTCTAATAAGACCATAAACTTCTTTACACTGTGCTTCATCAAATTTAATGTGTTACTGAGTCAGTAAGTTAGCATTTAGCATCAACTCACCTCTGACATTTCACAGACAGATACGATGTCCAAATGAACACAGCTCTGAAAAATATCCAAAAAGCACAAATGGCAATAATCATATCACAAACTGGATGATTTTACAGTTTTATTTATTTATTGGTTTATTTAGTAGGGACTATGCACATTTATGAATATTACTGCATAAAAAACACACCCATGTAAATATGTCAGAATTAGTAAAAAAAAACAGTTAACAGGTGAGACGAGGATTTAAGCAAATATATAACAGTTGATTTGATGTATTTTAACCCCTTTAGCCCCTTTAGGCCTAAAAAATTCTATTAATATTCATCTACTATAAAAATATAATAAATCAGGACAATGGATGTTTTTTTCAACTTTTGCTCAAAGTTTAGAACCTAATGTTAATAAAAGTACATCAAAAGTATATTTTAGTGCAAACTTTAATGTTCAAACATGATTTTTAATGTTTGTGGGGTGAAATATACACAAATAAGGAAGCCGACGATATATTCCTGAATGGTCTGAGACATTTGTGATCACTACTGTTGTTGTCCAGAGCCACTGGTGGTGGAGCAGTGACACTAGAGCATTTGGTCTTGAATGGTCTTCTTCAGGTGGTCCCAGATCTGAGGAATAAATGCAAACCCAGCTCTGAGGCTAATAGTGTGAATGGAATCTGACTCTGAATCAGTTCTACACACAGGCTGCATCAGGTCTGAACTGGAAAAAATTTCAGAGTCTGTCAACAGGTCACTTTGGTCCAGACTGGACTTGAACTTACCACTTCTTAGTTCCAGACCTGATCCTGAACCCACTGAGCTACAAGTCTACACACCTGTCAATTATCTGTTCAGGTAAACCTTCAGATGAACCAGTGTGGATGTGACCCTGTGACCTCTGACCTCCTGAGCAGTTCCTCATCCATCTGATCCACTAGAGCAGAGGTCACCACACCTGGTTCAATTAATGATCAGCTCATCATCAAGCTCTGCAGAAGCCTGATAACAATCTAATGGCTTCAAGGTGTGTTGGAAGAGGGAAATATGTCAAACATGCAGGATACCGGGCCTCGAGGACTGGAGATGGTGACCCCTGCACTGAAGGAGTGGAATGAATACACTCATCACCACTGCCTCCTTCTTCTTCTGTGGTGTCAGTCTTTGTCCATGTCAGATCTTTCTGTGGGTTTTCAGCAGCGTTTGACTGAGTTTCTGACAGAAACAACCACATGTTAGTCTCCTGTTGGAGTCTGTTTGTCTATGTGTACGTTGGACTGAGTCCTGGTCTCTGTGTCTATCAGCGCTGAAGATGGTCCAGCGGTCAACAATGTGGTCTTTCCACCAGGAGACCGGGATTTGATTCCTGGGGAAGATATCCTCAGGTAAGTGTCATTGTGTGTCTGTCCAAACAAACACTAAACAACATAAACCAAACCAACAAACTCTAAAGCCAACCTGGCAAAACAAACTTTGTGTTCGTCAAATTTCAACTTGAATTTCTTCATCGATTTCAACTGAGAATCGGAGGAGCAACAGGACAAAGACCAGGTCAGTACTAGCCTTGTGGGGTTGGACTAGCTACTGAACTAGCTAGTCCAACGGGCAAAGTGTTTTAAAAATGTAAGTTTGTTTTTATTTCTGTTTTACTCATGGTTTCATTTTCAGCCTGTTTATGTGACGGAGAAGAAAGACAACATTATGTCCACTCATGTGGTCTCTAATGTCCTCTAGTGGGGGTATAATAAGACTGTATGAAGATAATTTTGTGTCTTTATTATGCATGCAAAGGGAAAAAAGACAAGCAAAAAATAGTTTTGGAAAAAAAAATCAAGATTTGAAAACAAATGAAAGAAAAGGTGAACGCAATCGATTTTGTTAAGCTTAAAAATTGTGAAACCTATTATTCACCTGTATTTTTTTATTGGCCTTTTCTTCTCCTTTGCTTGCATAAAAAAGACAAGAAATTGTCTTCATAAGCAAATACAAAACACAGTTACAAGACAATTCAGCTAAAAAAGAAAAAACATTTACGAGCAAATAAAAAAAAAAAATGCAAGTTATAGAGTCAGCCTCAAGAACCCTCATATTGGACATAGAACCGCTCAAAGAAATGAACTCCATTTGTTTCCAGTCTGATTCCATGCATCAGGTGCAGAGTAAAAAAAAAAGACCCAGTTCTGTACAGACAAATGGAACAGAGAGCAACACATGATCGTTTGTACGGAGAGAATAAATATCAGAATTTCTCTTTACAATTAACGTACAGCCTAGAGTTGCAGCTTCATACACAGGTGTCAAACATGCGGCCCGGGGGCCAAACCGGCCCGCCAAAGGGTCCAGTTCAGCCCTTGAGGGGTTGGACTAGCTACTAAATAAGCTAGTCAGAGGGTTACATCCACACTGGTTCATCTGAAGATTTACCTGAACATGTGATTGGATTTGTAGCTCAGTGGGTTCAGGTTCAGGTCTTGAACCATTAGGGTGTGGGTTCAAATCCAATCTGGACCAAAGTGATGTGTTGGCAGACTCTCAAGATTTTTCCAGTTCAGACCTGATGCAGCCTGTGTGTAGAACTGATTCAGAGTCAGATTCCGTTCACACTATCAGCCTTAGAGCTGGGTTTGCATTTATTCCTCAGATCTGGGATCACCTGAAGAAGACCATTCAAGACCAAATGCTCTAGTGTCACTGCTCCACCACCAGAGGCTCTGGACAACAACAGTAGTGATCACAAATGTCTCAGACCATTCAGGAATATATATGAAAATGTGTCCCAAATGTCCATTTTAGAGGATGTAGTATAGTCTTACTTAGGGTGCAATTTGTCTTTGTTTGTTTTTAATCATGAAAAAACAAGCAATCTACGGACCTAATTTTTTAAGTTCACGGTAGGCCCTCTTATATGTTGAACAGTTGAACATCCATCTTTAATGCAAACTAAAAATACATGAAACATTTAATTTTCTGCTACACCTGTGATGTAAGAGATGGTCTAATTCAGCTTCAGGACCGTGGATAAAGGCCGATCACACCAACATGGTAGAGGATTTATGGCAACTGGGCAAATCAATCAGACTGTAAAAGGTAATATATAACCTAATCAATTAAGATTTCACATCATGTCAAAATAATTCAGTCAATTAGACTAAGTAAACAGTTGGGTAGGGATGTAAAAACCAGCGGGTGGGGTTGATCCACCCCCACCTCCCCACCCCCAACAAATTGCACCTTGGCCATACCTACCCTTTCAAAATAAGTTATCCATCATCAGTCACATTATACAAGTTAATGTGACCCAAGACAGTTAAGTCAAATCCTTCCTTTGTAAATATGTTGAAACAACACTTACAAACTAAGTTTGACCCATACATTCCAAATTAGTAATAATAACGCCAATATTTTATGTTGACTCAGCATACTGACAATAGTTGTTTCAACAAAATGTTTCCCATAATTGTGTTACGTTCATCGAACAAATTCTCTATTCTATTCTATTCTGTTCTATTCTATTCTGTTCTATTGTGTTCTATTCTATTCTTATCTATTGTATTGTGTTCTATTCTATTCTTTTCTCCTCTCTTCTATTTTAATGTGTTCTATTCTTTTCTGTTTTATTCTATTGTGTTCTGTTCTATTATATTCTTATCTATGCTATTGTGTTCTATTCTGTTCTCTTCTGTTGTATTCTCTTCTTTTCTGTTCTATTCTGTTGTATTATCTTCTTTTCTGTTCTATTCTATTGTGTTCTATTCTTTTCTGTTCTATTCTATTCTTTTCTATTCTGTCGTGTTCTATTCTACTGTGTTCTGTTCTTTTCTATTGTGTTCTGTTCTTTTCTATTCTATTCTGTTGTGTTATATTCTATTGTGTTCTGTTTTCTATTGTGTTCTTTTCTATTCTATTGTGTTATATTGTATTCTTTTCTCCTCTCTTCTATTTTATTGTGTTCTATTCTTTTCTGTTCTATTCTATTGTGTTCTGTTCTATTATATTCTTATCTATGCTATTGTGTTCTATTCTATTCTGTTCTTTTCTGTTGTATTCTCTTCTTTTCTGTTCTATTCTATTGTGTTCTGTTCTTTTCTGTTATGTTCTTTTGTTTTCTCTTCTATTTTATTGTGTTCTATTGTGTTCTATTCTATTCTATTGTGTTCTGTTCTTTTCTATTGCGTTCTGTTCTTTTCTATTCTATTGTGTTCTTTTCTCTTCTTTTCTGTTCTATTTTATTGTATTCTATTCTATTGTGTTCTATTCTTTCCTGTTCTGTTCTATTGTATTGTATTCTATTTTATTCTATTCTATTGTGTTCTATTATATCTGTTAATATATATATCATGTTAATATATACCAACACACCCACACATTGCACTGAAACATTCCATATAAGTGGTTTATAAAGCGGCCCATTGCAGACACTTGCTCCCCAACCTAATAATGTTACAGCCTTTTGGTTTGGATAAGAATAAATGTTTCGGAGGCACACCTGATATAAATGTCAACTTTAATAAAGTAAAGCTGACTAATCACCTGCAGCTACAAAGGAGGAAAAACCATGTCTAGCTGAGACTGACAGCTGACAGACTCAGCCCCAGACAATTTCCTTACATCAGTGTCAGTCAGCTTTAAAAAAAAAAAAAAAGCCAAGGAAAGCATCCCTCGGTAATAGTTTATTTACCTGTTATTTGTGTAAACCTCTGGAACAGCAAAATCCAATTGAAAACAAATGCGGGGCAAATAAAGTGGCCTGAAACGTAGCACCGGTGTTTATATTAAAATGAAGCCCTGCAGGAGAGAAGTGACAATGCTTTTGTGACTGTGAATACACATTCACTCTGCACCTGTTTAATGTTCCTCTGCACCGTTATGCTGTTTTATAGCACAGCTGTAAAATCTTGATTCACCTAAAACTTCATTTGGGAAGCTGTATAGCGTTTCAACTTCATTTAAACAGTGACGGGAACAAAAAACTGTTCAATTTTTACTCGTCTTTCTTTTTTTCTTTCAGTGTAAAGCTCTGTTTCCTCAATTTTATTTATTTATTTATTTATTTATTTATTCTCCCCTGTTTATAATTAAATCAGAATTTGGGCCGCAGCTATAACTTTAATAAGTAATAAGGTTGACTATTAACTCTGCAATCCACATCTGCACCGTGAAGTTTTTCTCTTCTTGTGAAATTGGTTCAATTAATCTGCAGTCACACATGCCTGCAGACATCTGATGAGGTGCATGACGGTTTTTGAGAGATAAGATTGACAGATAAGATGGATGGATATGAGGCCCCTTAATGAAACAGATGTGCACTTTAATTGGTTCACTGATATTTGTCAGGCATTTGGAGAGTCTGGCAATTTAAAAAATTAGGTTTTCAAGCCAATATTCCTTCTTTAGGGTGCATCTTTTTTACGAAACATTCATGCGGGGGCTATATGTGGTGTTGGTGGCAGCTGGTGGTGAACAGAGGGGGGGTGGTGATGAGCAGTGAAGTGTTAAAAAAAGACAGATTACTGCACATGGGAGGAATTCATCGCAGCATAGTGTTAAAAAATAAAAATAAAAAATTGGACCAACGGCCCTGTAGCTTACCGGCCAAATTAAAAGCTTTGGGAAATGTATCCAGATGCCATTTATTATCACCCAGTTCTGTGTATTTATTATATTACAGAAATAGCCCATGTTTTGGTCATATTCCAATCAGATCTGTAAAAAATTCAAATTCCAACTTGATATCATTGATACTGATTTATTGGGTCAATTCACTTCCTATCTGTTATAATGGGAAAATTTGTCAAAGTCGCACCAAATCCAGAATCAGATCTGGATTGAAATAATTTCAATACCTTGTGTTGACATCATCATAAAGAAGCTGTATACCAAGTTCGAAGTCAATTAGAATTGTAGTTTCAGAGAAAAAAAGACGATTGAAATTTTTGTAATAGACGACGACGCTGCCGCCGGATGCCGCATGACGACAATAGCTTACAGCCTGTCAGCCGGTAAGCTAAAAATCAGCAACGAACAACAGAAAATCACCAAAAACAAAGACTTGGTGCCCAAAAGAAAAACATCAGTTATCTGGAATTATTTCAGCTACCAGAAGGACGATACTGAAACACGTGCTCTTTGTCGACAGCAACGAGTGGAAATACAACTAATTTGTTTGACCATTTACGTCAGCGCCACACAGCTATTATATCCTCCTGAGTATTTTTTCATATCGCAATATATATCGCAGGTAAAAAAAAAAAAAAAAATCGCAATGTCAGGTTTTTCCAATATCTTGCAGCCTTAATACAGACCAGATTTTGTTTCTGTGTCCCTGTCACGAGGTTCTTTCCCAAACTGCTCAAAAATAACACCACAGGCGTAGTTGAAGGTGGCCCTGTAGCTTACCGGCCAAATTAAAAGCTTTGGGAAATGTATCCAGATGCCATTTATTCTCACCCAGTTCTGTGTATTTATTCTATTACAGAAATAGCCCATGTTTTGGTCATATTCCAATCAGATCTGTAAAAAATTCAAATTCCAACTTGATATCATTGATACGGATTTATTGGATCAATCCACTTCCGATCTGTTATAATGGGAAAATTTGTCAAAGTCACACCAAATCCAGAATCAGATCCAGATCTAAATAATTTCAATACCTTGTGTTGACATCATCATACAGAAGCTGTATACCAAGTTTGAAGTCAATCAGAACTGGAGTTTGGGAGAAAAAGACGATTGGAATTTTTTCCCAATAAGAGCCCATGTTAAATTTTCCATAAGTTCCCAGATCCAGAAGAAGATCCTGATCAGCATGTGGACATTATGTTTTGGTCATCTCCCCATCAGGGCTGGACTGTAGAAATTTACACTGGATAACATTTATATTTACTGAGTTATTGCATCGATCCACTTCCTATCTGTTATAATGGGGAAATTTTTCAAAGTGGCACCAAATCCAGAATCAGATCCAGATCCAAATAATTTCACTAACTTTTGTTAACATCATCATAAAGAGCCTGTATACCAAGTTTGAAGTCAATCGGAATCGTAGTTTCGGAGAAGATGATTGAAAGTTTTGTAACGGACGACAGACAACGACAACGGACAATGATGGACGCCGCATGACGACAATAGCTTACAGCCTATCGACCAGTTAGTTAATAAAAAAGGAGAATGCTGATGGATTTGTAGTCATTTTTTAGTCAGTAGTGGCTTTTTCTTTGACCCTCAAATTGCACAAATATAACTTGCGCTTAAAAATGTACCTAATTTCACCAAAAGTATAACTTTCCTGTTAAAAGTTTTTGCGCTCCGTAACAAAGAACTGGCTTAAGACTGATGCTCCATCTTATAAACGATGGATTTCAATCATAGATGATATACTTGTCATGGAACATCTTACATATAAACTGAAGTGAAAAGAAAATCTCTTTGTGAAAAACTGGGAAAAGTGGCTGACATTCAGAGACAAATGTATCTATTAAGGAACCTTAATATTCTGACACCATCACAGGCTGTTCTTTTCATCTGTTTTTTTTTTTTTTTTTTTTCTTTTTTCTCTCTTCTCCTACTCCTCAACCTGAGGAGACTGTTTTGAAAAAAAAAAAAAAGTTTTTGCGCTGGCAAGAGGTGGTTTTTCGGCCGTAGCGCTAATGGTACATCATGCAAAACTGCAATGGAAAGACCTTTTTCGCAACAAAAGTCAGGTGAATAAAAACAAAAAAAACGATGTTGACGTAGATACAACAAGCGAAGAAGAAGAAGAAACATGTCGCGGTATGTGTGGACACACCAGGAAACCCGATTATTTTTTAATTTAGTACAAAGTAGAGGGTAATATATAATAATAATAATAATAATAATAAATATATCTGTAAATCAACACCATATTTACGTTCATCACCATGTTTATGGAATGACTTCTCGTGTCATCTTGCGATAATAAATAAACAAATCATCGCATTTGTGATTAAATGGAAAAACCGATATTACACATTTCTGTTTTTTCGACATTTAGTAAATATCGATAAAGATTTGCGCAGATGTCAAATGGAAGAGCGACTAGTGTTTATTCCACAGCTTTGTTGAATTGTTCATTGTGGTTGGTCAGTGGTGGAACTGGTCTGGTATACACAGCTCCAACCAGAGTAAGAAAAGAGCATTTCATTGAATCTAAAGATTTTTACTTCATGTACCACCTGAGAAAATATTAGTCTAAGTATCACCATGTGACTGAAAGACAGGAGCAAAGAACAATTTAGGACTGTAAAAAAAAAAAAAAAAAAAAAAAATTATAATGATGTGAGTTTTGATACAGCAACTGAAAAATAACACTGGTCAACAACAAATTTATTGTTTAAGTTTTTTGAGCTGATTTAGGATAATTTTGGTGTGCTGAATCCAAAAATCACATTAATTTTGCTCAATCAGGTCAACTTTCTGAACTATGCTACATATTGGCTTTTTAACATTTTTCCTTACATTTATGGGCATTTTCACATCATATGATACAAAATTCATTCATATTTCTTGCAATAAACAAGTTCTGAAGATTCTACTTTTGCCAATTTATGATTAATGTTTTTTTTAATATTACAGGTGAATGAAATGGCTTCGACTAGAAGATCTTGCAAAAATAAGCCTGACGTATTCTGCTACATCTGCGCTGAATACACCATTGTACCTAACAGGAATCAAGTCACAAGTTTCATAAAGTGTGCTTACCAATCTTATTTTGGTATTAATTATTATATTTTGTGAGAAGATCAAATTTTTCAAAATCAAATTAGCAAAAAAACCTGACCTGATTGAGAAAAACAGATGTCATTTTTGGATTTAGCGGTGCAAAATGGTCCTAATTCAGTTGAAAAAACCTAGACAACTTGCAAAAAACATTTTTTTTGTAACCCAGTGTGATTTAGGGATTAAAGTCAACTTTATTTATAAAGCACTTTAACCCATAAAGACCCACAGCCACTGGCAACCAAAACCATCTACTGATGTAAAATGTTTAATAACTATTTTTATTTATTTATTTATTTAGTTACAGGACAGTGTGTTTTGGCATTAGTTACAAAAAACAAGATGCATGCACCAGATTTAGCAGAGAAGCTAATTTCCATCTGTTGTCCTGGACACATGACTAACATAACAAACATCACTTAGATTACAAAGTCATAATATACTGGGGAAAAAAAAAAAAGCATTAAACATGACACATACAGGTAAGTCTGCGCAGATTGAACGGCTTCAGCCAAATACATAAACGGGGCTTACATTCTAAAAATACACTAACTTTCTTAGAGCAACAATAAGATATGAAAGATAGAATGAGAAAGAGAGAAGAGAAAGAGAAGAAAAAAGAGAGCAAGAAGAATAAATAAATAAATAAATAAATAGGCTAAGTGTGCAATTATAAACCAGACATAGAAAAAAGTTCAAGTAAAAACCATTGATCTACTAATCCTATCAATTCATGTAAATAATTGGTGTAAAATACAGTTTGTCATCTTTTCATGCTCATCACATATGACCCATTTGGACGTTCAGAGGCTCCGTAGTTACCGTGGAAACACCGTCATCTTCTACAACATTGATTCACAAGTAAAACCCATGGAGTTGGATCAATGACAGTGGATGGAGACGTGTTTTTTGTGTTCAGTTAAAGATAGATTTGCTGAAAAAGTATATTATTCTCAGTTTCCTCTGTTTCTGATATAATAACCCTCAACTTTAATCTGAGCTTTTATGAACATGTACATGATAAATTTACGGATCACAGCAGATGTACAAAACATTTAGTGACAGGCAGAATATTGTTTAAATTACAGTTAGTTCTCTGAGGACATTTGAAGTTGTTCGTATTCGTTCAGGTTATTCGCAGTTTTTGTGAAAGGACAGTTTGTGAATGAAAACATTTTCAAGCAATTTTACCTTTTTACACTAAAACAAAGACAAAAAAATCGGAGCTGTCATTATTTATAGGTTATAAGGATTAACCCTTTCAAGCATGAATTGTGAGAACCTTAATCAAAATTTTTCCCTGAGTGTTTTTATTCGTCTTTAGGCATGGGAAAAAAAACAAACAAACAAACAAAAAACAATGCGATTAAAAATTTTCTTCTGAAAAATAAATAATAATAATAAAAATAAAAAAAAAACAATAATTAAAAAAATTTTTAAAATACATAAAAAAAATAATAATAATGAAAAAAAAAAAAAATCTTATAAACCTATTTTTCATGAAGTTGCAAAAATGTCCACTCAGCTGGACACCACGTTTAATTTTTGACACACAGAAATATGTATTTACAGATAAATTGTGTGAAAACTGTGGGGAGGGCTTATGATTCTGAGGCTTTATGCTCAGGAGAGATTTACATAATGTTACCAATTCATGCCAGAAAAGATATGGAGTGTCTTAAAACTTTAAGAAAGATATGTGTAAAAAACAACAATGAAAAGAACAACAAAATCCATGAATATACAAGAGAACAGCTGTAGAATAGTTGTCCACTGTAGTGACCAGTATGCATGAAATATGTATGTATGCATGGTTCTAATATGTATTTCTTTATATTTCTTCTTTATAGTTCTTCAGGAGTGGAGGACACGCATTGAAATGTGTTCCCGACAAAATGGCAGTCATATACAGGGTGGGGAAGCAAAATTTACAATATTTTGAGGCAGGGATTGAAAGACAGTGTATGACCAATTAGTTTTATTGAAAGTCATGACACTTTATTTGCCACAAGAAAATTGACACAATAGAAAATGTTTTTATTCTATGTGTCCTCCTTCTTTCTCAATAACTGCCTTCACACGCTTCCTGAAACTTGCGCAAGTGTTCCTCAAATATTCAGGTGACAACTTCTCCCATTCTTCTTTAATAGTATCTTCCAGACTTTCTCGTAATAGTTTTGCTCATAGTCATTCTCTTCTTTCCATTATAAACAGTCTTTATGGACACTCCAACTATTTTTGAAATCTCCTTTGGTGTGACGAGTGCATTCAGCAAATCACACACTCTTTGACGTTTGCTTTCCTGATTACTCATATGGGCAAAAGTTTCTGAAAAGGTATGGATAATAGTGTTAGGTATGATTATGACATCAATATATGTTTGGTTTCAAAACAACTGACGTAGTGCCTGCTGAGAAAAAACAACTAAATGTTCATTGTAAATTTTGCTTCCCCACCCTGTAGAGCATATTATATAAATAAAAATGGTTTATGTCAAGAAACGTTTATTTTTCCTATGTATGGAGACTTATGGGACACCCTGTATATATACTAGCAGAGACCACATACTTCACATACGATAAATGGTGCATTAGGGCTATTCAACTCACCATGATGAAACTACTTGCTTCCTCTTACACCACTGCCAGTGAGTCTTTTTCTTATAAGTCATCCAAGATGTCATAACTTTCTGCAGAAGTTTCCCCTGGTGGGTTTCAGCTCCGGTGCTGCTGCCGGACCACTGAATCCTTCTCGCTGGTATCACCACTACATGCTGGACATTAGCAAAAGAAAGTGTGAAACATGTCATAGCACTTGCTGGTTCTTCAGTCCAATCCTCTTTGCTTGTGATCTTTTATTTTTTGTAATCCTGTTTCAGCTTCTTCATCTTTTCTGAGTTGCTTCGTGCTGTGGTGGATGTGATGCATAAGCTTATTAAGTTGAAAGGAAAGGCAGATTTTAATATTTCACTTAAATCCTGCTGTATAACCTCATTCATATGTTGGCTCAGTAAAGCCTGGACTGTACCGTTGGCCTATTTCTCTGTATTTCACTCCATTTTAAAGCTAATTTCTTTTTTTTTTTTTTAAGCTGTTGTTTATGTAACAGTTTTGTTTAGCTTTCCTTATTTAATATAAGGATATTCAAACATTTCCAGTGTTGCCTCCATCTGGGTTAGTCAGTGGATACCACATCAGCTAAAGTTCTGCTTATGCTATTAAAGTACCCACCCTGAAACAAGAGCTAGAAAAGACCCGTAAACTTATTTTGAGAGCTAAAATTGTCTTTATTTCCTGCTGTGCAATCACAAACAGAATGGGGGCTTTCTCCAGCAGTTAAAAGATCTATAGAAAAGGTTCCTGCAGCGTGAAAGCTAATAAGTAATAATGCACTCATGAGTCAGAAGCCATATCAACACCAAATTTGATCTGATGTCATTGTAGAACATGATTTCTGCTTATGTTAGCCTGATAATCTTTGCTTGTAGGCTAGCAGTCAGAGCAACCTGACTGTCAGGGCAACCTGACTGCTAGTCAGCAGAATTAGAAACAAAATGGGTGGTTCTATCAAAAAGGGAAATACATTTCAGTCGCATTTCAGCCATGAAAATGTCACGATTAATTATTTTGTATGAAATACAGCAGCAGTGTATATTACACTAATGGTAACTAATGAACAGTGTTCCATCAGTCAACATTTAAAACTGCTGTAAAAACAGAGTGGTCCATATTAAGTGATTCATCAATAGTGCTTCTTTTTCATCAATACATCAATTTAGTACAGTTAAGAATGGAGTAGAGAGATGGAGAGTGTAGATGGGGGGAGAAGCAGCTGGATTTACACTGCAAAACTTAAAATCTTCACATTTAACCTAAAATAAAAGTCAACTAATTGGTGACATTCCACTGAGATATAAGAACTTGTTTTATGGACGAGGCATTTTCAACATATTAAGTGAAAAGTCATGAAAACATAAGGTTTTGAAGCTGCTGTTACTGGACAAGTCAAGTCTTCTTGTTTCAAGAAACAGAATTAACGTAAAGGAGTGATATTTTGCTTTTAAACTGGAATTATGCATTTTCAAACATTTCCCTGTGGCCTACATAAACTATAAATGCTCTGCTTGGGTCTGAATTCTTCATTAACTCAACTCCACAGGTTCATCTTCAACCCTATTTCTGAGTAATGTCACCAGAAAGGTCGTTTTGAGCACTGGCCCTTTAAATGCAAATGAGCCACTTCAGGCCCCACCCCCTCCAGGTTGTTGACCATGGTTTCTGTCTGTTCAACCACTTGTGTTCATTAATACATCCAACAACTAAACATTTTAAGTAATCGACTCAAAGTTTGGACATATTTGCAGTCTGGACTACAACCACTGCTGCTGACAAACGGTTATGGCGGACCTTATATGTGCAAATGTTACGACGTAACTAGTTATAGACATAAAAAATTAAGAAGAAATTAAAACAGGTTGTAGAAATCCACTTGATTTCTGCCAAAATGAATATAAAGATAGCTTTGCAGCACCTGGAGGGTTCAGATTCAAACTTTTCGAACTATTAGGGTCCAAATACACAAATAAATGAACCAAAGACTAATAAAAGTGGGTTTAGCAAAATATGACCCCTTTAAATTAAGACAACAGTAATTTTATTGAAAACTGCAGGTCAACAACAGGTGTGCTCTGACACTGGATTATTGACTTTTTTTTTTTCTATACATACGGTATAGAACATACATCTGGGAGACATTTGACAGAAACAATCAACAGACTGATTAAACATTTCCATTGTTTCACTCCCCATGTCTTTTAATCACATTAGTCATTTCGTTAGACTCATACCATAATTTCCTAAGTCATATCTTTGGCCAGATTGTGACATCTGCGTAACTTTTCTTCTAACACTGCTGCTTCATTTTTCATCATTAGCTATGAAAAAAATCTGATTTGGGCAATTATGCTAAAGGCTAACGATGTGCTGTTTTGGGTAATTCAATAATGGCCCCTGATTTTGGACTCAACTCATCATCTGCTTTACAGCTCTGGGGAACCCTTCAATTAAATAGTCTTATACACATGCAGTGATCAAAATTAGAGTGTCAGATGAGGTAGGCTGATGTTAGCTACCTGAAATATTTTAGGTCAAAATGCAAGATTAATTTAATATTATTGCAGATTAGAGCTGCACAATATATCGTTTGAGCATCGTCATCGCAATGTATGTGTGCGCGATAGTCACATCACAGGTCCTGTAATGTAGGAGGCAAATAAACTTATCGTGTTCTCACCTACCTGACACACACTGGGCGCAGCGATCCACCAATCACAATCATTCTTAACCAGTTTGCCAAAGCAGACCACACCCCTGTACATGGAGTGAGTCGCTGGTAACATCATTGAAAAATAGGACCAACGGCCCTGTAACTTACCGGCCAAATTAAAAGCTTTGAGAAATGTATCCAGATGCCATTTATGATCACCCAGTTCTGTGTATTTATTCTATTACAGAAATAGCCCATGTTTTGGTCATATTCCAATCAGATTTGTAAAAAAATTCAAATTCCAACTTGATATAATTGATATTTACTGATTTATTGGATCAATCCACTTCCCATCTCTTATAATGGGAAAATTTTTCAAAGTGGCACCAAATCCAGAATCAGATACATTGTGTTGACATCATCATAAAGAAGCTGTATACCAAGTTTGAAGTCAATTAGAATTGTAGTTTCGGAGAAGAAGACTATTGAAATTTTTGTAACGGACGACAGACGCCACCGCTGCCGCCGGATGCCGCATGACGACAATAGCTTACAGCCTGTCAGCCGGTAAGCTAAAAATGAGCAACGAACAACAGAAAATCCCCAAAACCAACGACTTGGTGCCCAAAAGAAAAACGTCAGTTATCTGGAATTATTTCGGCTTCAAGAAGGATGATACTGAAAAACGTGTTCTTTGTCGACAGCAACAAGTCGTTGTTTGAGTTGTTTGACCATTTACATCAGCACCACACAGCTATTATATCCTCCTGAGTATTTTTTCATATCGCAATATATATCGCAGGTTTAAAAAAAATCGCAATGTCAGTTTTTTCCAATATCCTGCAGCCTTAATACAGACCAGATTTTGTTTCTGTGTCCCTGTCGCAAGGTTCTTTCCCAAACTGCTCAAAAATCATGCTTGCTCATTCATTCGGACCGAATAAAATGATTGGTCAGACTTTTATCAGAAATATATGAGAATAAAACATTTTTGAGTTTCAAAACCTGGTGGATTTCTTTTACGTTTTAGTTTGACACACGCTTATTAGGAGCATTTTAAGCTGCGGAGCACGTCTGTGACTGCTGTCTGCCCTGCATCCAAGACCTGTACACCAGCAGGTGCAGGAAAAAAGCCCAAAGCATCATGGATGATACCACCCACCCTGCACATGGATTTTTTATCCTTCTCCCATCAGGCAGGAGACTACGGCACATCCAAGCCCAGACCACCAGACTCAGAAACAGTTTTTATCCAGAGGCAGTTAGAATCATGAACTCCTGCTGAACTTTGAGCCCAGAATGCACTTTTAAATTGGCACTTTACTGCTGTGTACTTTATCAATAAAACTTTTTTTTTTTGTTATTTATAAGTAATTTTTAGGGGGGGGTGTTATTGTTATTGTTATTGCTATTTTTTTTTTTTTTTTAATATCAGTATTTTAGTATTTTTTATTATTTTATCAGTAACTTATACTGTTTTTACTAAGTGCAGCTGACAGTCGGGGACCTGAGTACAATATTTCATTTCTGTGTATTTTTATATGCTGAAATGACAAATAAACTTGAATCTGAATCTTTAACCCTTTCATGCATAGTGGTCACTACAGTGGACAGTTCTTCTCCAGCTGTTCTCTTGTATATTCATGGGTTTTGTTGTTTTAGTTCCATATCAGCCAACACAGTGGACGCTTATGCATCATCTCATACACTATAATTCATACCATTACTGTAATTTTGCTGTCCTTGATAAACCTGATCTGCAGTAACATGTTTCAGCATTAATCAATTATTTGTTAGGAAAAAAAAGTAGTTTTTTTTTTTTTTTTTTGCATATTATCTCCATGAAAAGAGTAATAAATAGCATTAGAGTAGGTTAAAATGTGAGAAAACATCAGATTTTATTTTATTTCATTGTTTTCATGTCACTTTCTGATACTGGCTTTTAAACACGTGTCTTTATTACAAAAATTAAATGCATGGACATTTTTGTAACTCCATTAAAAAAAAAAAAACCTTGATCACATTGTGTTTTTTCATGTCTATGGAGGAATAAAAACACTCAAGAAAAAAATTGTAACTAAGGTTCTCATAATTAATGCATGAAAAGGTTAAGATGACAAAAGAAAAGTGTAAAATTGCCACATCATATGGTATAGCTTTAACAGGGTCACTTTGGCTCAGGCTGAAGGTCCTGTAAGGTTAGACCCCCTTAAACAGGAGCAAAGGAGGCTGGGAACTAATGGATGAACTGGATAGACTGAGCCCACAGAGAGAGAGGGCCAAGAGATATGGTCCTGTTCAACCCACAGCAGCTGTCGGGTGGCCGGGTTCTAGTACAACATGCAAAGTAGTGCAGTCTCAAGCTGTTGCTAAAACCCCTCAATCTGGCCATTGTTTTGCTTTGGAAAACCGGCAAAGAGGCTGTCGCTCAGAAACGAGGAATCACATGATATCAGAAAACAACCGCCATCAGAATCACATATGCCCCTCAGAGAAGTCCAGACTAGTGATAAAGTCCAAGGAGATAGATAGGAGACGAGGGACTACGACGAGTTGGCAGAGGCTACATGGGACCAGATGGGGGTTTGTGTGAAACATTGTCCTCTGAACACATGGGTCAATCTCTCAAACAAACGCTCTGACGTCTTTAGACAGTAGGGGCCACCGGAAATGCTGCCGAAGAAAGACTAAAACCTCACACAGTCTTGGTGGGTGGACCAGACGAGTGCAGGGCATTGGACCGGAGGAGTTCGAACATGTCCAGGTGTCCGGACAGCGAGTGTTGAAGGACGCTGGGCAGGTGTAAACAGGAACCTACAGGAGAGTAGAGGTGTGGACAGGAAGAAGGAAGTCTGGTGCAGGAGAGGAACGAAAAAAGAAACGTAATGATACTGACAGAAGGCGGGGGGGGTCCTGACATGAGGAGGACAAGAATTTCACCTTTGTTTAACCAGGTACGTTTGGCTATGTTGAGACTGCAGGCAAATGTGGCCCACATCCGATTTTTTTTTTTTGTTGTGCCCATATGTGACCTGTGACCTGTATCCGATTAGTTAAAGACAGTTTGAACAAAACTGGATTTCTCTGTCTGTTCGGCCACTTGTGTTCATTAATACAACCAACAACTGAACATTTGAGGTAATCGGCTCGAAGTTTGGACGTATTTTCAGTTTTTACTACAACCACTGCTGCTGACAAACAATTATGTCGTACTCAGAGAAATGTTCGTTAGAAGTCTTGACCTTATATGTGCAAATGTTGTGACACAACTAGTTATAAAATGTAACAAATTAAGCAGGAATTAAAACAGGTTGTAGAAATCCACTTGATTTTTGCCTAAATTAATATAAAGATAGTTTGGCAGCACCTGGAGGGTTCAAAGTCAAACTTCATGAACTATTAGGGTCCAAATACACAAATAAATGAACCAAAGACTAATAGAAGTGGGTTTAGCAAAATATGAGCCCTTTAAGACCTACCATATCAAATATAATACCTTTTAAAGACTTTTTTAACCCATAAAGACCCAAACAGCCATTGGCAACCAAATCATCTGCTAATTAAAATGTTTAATACCTTCTGAACCACTAAACTTGTCAATACGCTGAAATACTTGGTGTAAAATACAGTTATTCATCTTTTCATGGTCATCAGATATGACCCATTTGGACGTTCAGAGGCTTCGTAGTGAATGTGGAAACACTGCCATCTTTGACAACATTGATTCACCAGTAAAACCCATGGAGCTGGATCAATGACAGCGGATGGAGACACTTGTTTATGTTCTGTTATTGATATCTTTGCTGAAAAAGTCACTTTTTCTTCAGTTTTCTCTGTTTCTGAAATAACCTCTGAATTGACTCTGAGCTTTAATGAACATCTACATGATCTCTGAATTAAATATAGGAAAATACATGATTTACACTGAAAAAATGCAAAACACAGATGATAATATTATAATAAATGATGATAAATACCTTAAAGGTTAAATATAAAGAAACATTTTGTTGGGAACTGCCACAAAAGTAGCACTGAGTCTTTATGGGAAATGGGCAGGTTTATAAATTCAAGACTTTTAAGACTTTTTAAGACCTCGTGGACACCCTGATATATATATATATATATATATATATATACACATATATATACATATATAAGGGTAGAGACTGCGATCTGGTAGGATCGGCGATTCTACCAGTAGAGATTCTACCGATCGTAGTCTCTACCAGTAGAAACTCCGATCAGAGTCTCTACTGGTAGAAACTCCGATCCTGCCAGTAGAAGGGTTAGGGTTAGGGTTCGGATCGGAGTTTCTACCAGTAGAGACTCTGATCGGAGTTTCTACTGGTAGAGACTACGATCGGAGTCTCTACTGGTAGAATGTAATAAATGTAAGGTAATTTGGATGTAAGGTAATTTGGATGCACTGTTGGATATGTATGTGACAGTTTAAAGAAGTATTGTTAGAACCAGTGACACAAGTCTTGGACCCAAATGCACAGCCAACAGACAGGAATAAAGTTAAGGAGTGTTTATTAAACACGGACAAATTTAACAGTTCACAAAAAGGTTTCGTTAAGGAGTCTTCGCAGGTCAGACTGTGTGAATTCGTCACGGCGCCCGAGACCAGCAAGGGAAACTCTCTGCCCAGGTCGGGAACACACGAGGGTAACCCGACTAGGAGGAAACAGAGGAGAGTCAGGGGACAGACCAGGTCATACACAGAGGATCCAGAAAACAGGCAACGGTACATGGGGATAAAGCAAAGCACTAACCGTGAGTCCAGGCAAAAGTCGAAAACCAGTGAGGCAGAATCAGGCAGAGGTACAGGCAGGGATCAGGCAGGCTCAGAAGTCAGGGAACAAACCGGGTCAGGAACGAACAGACAGGCAGACGAACAGGTTCAGAGAATCGCTGGTAAGTATACACAACACAAGGAAGGAATACGAACTGGCACAGGACAGGGGAAAACACAGGGCTTATATACACAGAAGGGAGGGAAGACAATGAGACACAGGTGGAACAAATCAGGGCGGAGACAGGTAATCAACACAGGTGAAACAATCAGGGAGAGGAAGCAAAGACACCAGACATGACACAAGAGGAGGATTAACAAAATAAAACAGGAAATGACACACAAGACAGACAAAACATACAAGAGTCCAAGTACTGATATGACAAGTATCTCCGGTTTGTACGGCAGTATTCAATGCAGCTGATCTAGTAAAAAGTAGACGTTCATTAACCACGTGTTCTCCTCCTTCTAAGTCTGTCAGATTCACATACAGACTTTACAGGATTCATCTGCGATGCTCGAGCCACAGTGCATGAGCAGAGCTCAGACTGTCGTGTTCAGTGTACACATCTGTGAATCCACGGCGCACGTTAACGTGGGTCTGAAGAAAAGAAAAACTTTACCCAAATAAATAGAAACACTTTTAAATGAGAGTGAAAATATATTCTGTTGAACGGATCAAATTTTATTGATACAAACATTCAATAACTGATGCATCATGATATCTTTCCAAACTTTTCATTCCCTTGCAGCTTGTCTACCGGCGCACTCAGATCGTGCACGCGCGTGTCGGCGTATCGATACATATCAGATAATCTTCCCATCCCTAAAGTGTATATATATATATATATATATATATATATATATATATATATATATGTATGTATGTAAAATATGTATGTACTGTGGAGTACTAGTGTAACCGGCGGTGTCGAACTCTGCATTGTGTTCTTTTTAAGAACAAGACCCGCACGTTTGTCTTTGGAGGTAGTCTCCGTTTATTGTCTTTTTCCGTTCCTGACAAGTGACAGAAAAACACAGAAACCTCCGGTCAGCGACCCCCATAAAACAAGCTCCTCTCCCACAGAAATCTGGAACAAAAGGGCAAGTACATTTAATTATTAAAACAAAATACAGCATACCTGACAAGTGACAGAAAAACACAAAAACCTCCGGTCAGCAACCCCCGTAAATTAAGCTCGTAGAAAAACCTAAATGACACAGAAATGTGTTTCAGTACATTATAAGCACCTCATACAGCCTGAACTGGTCAGTTCATGTAAAAAATTTAATTAGCAGAGGCTAAACCAAAAATTTTCATGAACTGCACAGCTGCTTACCTCTACCGCAGAAATCCAGAACAAAAGAGAAGAGGCAAAAATGCGAAAACTCCGGTTATAGTGCGCAGTGTCACACTGTAAATTGCTCGTTGGGGAACAGACTCAAAGTAAAAGTTCCACATGACCCGGAGGCCCACAATATCAGGCACCAGCTAAAAGAAATGAAAATAAAATGAACAGATTTTGTTTAATTATAACAATACACAATATCATATACATACCCACACTGCTGCGAAATAATTGACTCTGTTACACTAGGAGCCTTGATGCCACCTGCTGTGAAGATAGCCCGTTGCATCTTAACTCACCTGGTTTCATTGTAAAGCACATTTTGTTGTCTGACAGTGTTGGCATGCATACTTGAGTGCTCCTCTTGACTCTCTTTGGACACGCACCTCAAGGTTCACCGTCAGAGCATGTAGTATGTCTTGTTTTGCGTCTGTATGTTGTGACTCTTGAACCTTAACAGGCGCTGTATTTAAAAATGCACACCATTCCATGTCAGCCTAAAGCAAAAAGCCTTCGGTGAAAGGATCTGTTGTCTGCATTTCCAGGTACTATACATTCTGATGAAGACTTCTCACAGGAAAGAGTGAAGATACAAGTGAAAATACTGCATTTCTGCTCCATTTTGTAACAGCACATCCTGTAAAAACAATACATAATTTAATGACTGGATAAATAAAATGAATTCACATTTCATCACATAAAAGACAGAAAAGTTGAATACAGTGGGAAATTAATTTCTTTTCTATTTTGTTGTAAATTTTTACACTTGGTGGTGGTAACCAGAAACTGTGGAAATCGTACTTTTTTTGTTTAGAATGAAAATGTCATACAAACCATTTTTTATTTTGTATGTGTTTTCAACTGTGTGTCATCCATATTTATGTTCGTCACCATGCTTATGGTATGACTTCTTGTGTCATCTCACAATAATATATAAACAAGTCCTCGCATTTGTGATTTAATGGAAAAACCGACAAAACGCACTTCTGTTTTTTTTTTTTTTTTTGGACATTTAGTAAATATCAGTCAAGTTTCGTGCATATATCCAATGGAAAAGCGACTACTGACCTTTTAGTCAATGACAGCGGTACAGATGAGTTGAGTTTTAAGGATCGTTCCAAAAAATTCCATTCATAAGCAGCAGAAAACGGTTTATTGTTTGGGAAGTGACATGTTAAAATGAAAATTCTGGCGTGGTATGTGTGGACACACCAGGAAACTGAATCATTTTTTTGATTTAGTAAGGTATAGAGGAGTAATTAATAATAATAATGATAATAATAATAATAATAATAATAATAATAATAATAATAATAATAATGAATATATAATGACTGATGAATCTGTAAATTGACATGATAATTACGTTCGTCACCATGTTTATGGAATGACTTTGTGTCATCTCGTGATAATAAACAAATCATCGCATCTGTGATTTAATGGAAGAACCGACATTATGCACTTTTTTTTATCGACATTTAGTAAATATTGGTAAAGTTCTACGCAGATCCCAGATAGCAAAATCATTATGGCTTAAATCTGGCCCAAAACTGACATGCCATTTTGGCAAACTTCTGGGCGGATCTATGGGCCCTAAATGGCCCAAAATAGGCAAGCCAAAATCAAACCAGAAGGAAGCCAAAATTCACCCAAAATTAATTGCGGACTTCCAAAATATAGCCATAATTGTCCCAGAAAAACCCCAAATCCCCATAATCCAATCAAAAAGTAGCCAAAACTGACCCAAAGAAAGGCCAAAAAGAGGCCAAAATTCACCCAAAATTTGTGTTGATCATGCTTTTAAAATGAAGTGGGGTTTTCTTCTGGGTAGAAATTCCCGCTCTTTGCGCAGTGTTTTGGCTTTACAGAAATATGCCAAAACACAACCAAAACACATCCATATATGGAATAAGATGTTGCTGCTCTTTAGTCAATCTTCTGGCTTGCCATAAACATGCCATACCATCCCTATACTTGATCTTGCTCTTTGCCCATTCTTTTGGTTAACCAGACATATGCCAGAACTCAGCCATACATTGCTGGTGCCTCCATATCTATTATGGATAACCTTAATCATACCACAATTAAGCCTAAAGGTTTTCATAATGCCAAAAGAAAGCCAAAAATGCCCAATGTATGCCATAATACTGCCAAAATATTTGTTATCTGGGATGTCCAATGGAAAAGCGACTACTGCGACAGTTACCTCTGAAGTGATGTCTCTTATTTTTTACATCTTTGATGACTTTGATGAATGGCCTTATGATAGTGATCTCCAAAAAGACATTGAGCAACATTCAGTTTATTCCAAATGCACAGTTAGAGCTGCTAAATAAGAACCTCTTGTACTGTGTAATAACCACCACTGTAATAATTCATTACAGAATACTGTGTAACATAATACATATTTTATTTTTTAATTATATCATGCAGCAGATTATTCCAAAATCCCAGCGCTCCATATTACAAAATGGAGTAGAAATGCAATCCCTTTTGTTGAAATATTACATAATGTTAGGTTTTAAGTAGTGCATTATCATCTAGGTGGTTTTACTAGACGGCTAAGTTGCATCATTTTTGTTCTTTAGCCTTTTGAAATCCCTTTGTATCATCCAAACATCGGCCCGGCTGGTAAAAGAAGAGAGCGGTTCGCTGTCTGGCTTATCCAGACATTTCGTTCTGAATAATGAAGTTCAAGCAGTTTTCTGACAGATATCTCTCATTGTCATTTTGAGCAGCCATACTATTATGAGCAGAAAAGTCAGATGCCATAGTTCCGCTGTCAGCGGTCGATATCATCTACAGAGAGCAGTGAATCGTACACGGACTGTGAGATCTCGACAATCAGCCTGCATATCACTTTGTGTTGCTTGGAATCTGAAACTAAAACTAAAATAGAGAACATCTTCACTTCCACCAGAACAAAATGTACAATACTGGTTTTGAACAAAGTACTTTATGAAAATCCAACTTTGCCTCAGAAATAACTTCTACATTCTATGACATATTGCTGGAAGGAAATTGTTCGTGAAGAATCCTCATCTTCTTTTGTCTTTCCAGGAGGAAGTTGGGGCACATGGTGGGTAAACATGATTCAGGTCTGCCATCCGTACGCTGTCCAGTGCCTGTACGTGTTTAGATTTAACCCATAAAGACCCAAACCTCCACTGAAGACCAAAACCATCTACTGATCTAAACCGTTTAATACCTGTTGATCCACTAGTCCTATCAACACATGTAAATAATTGGTGTAAAATAGTTTGTCGTCTTTTCATGGTCATCAGATATGACCCATTTGGACGTTCAGAGGCTCCGTAGTGAACATGGAAACACCGTCATCTTCTACAACATTGATTCACCAGTAAAACCCATGGAGTTGGATCAATGACAGTGGATGACCATGCTTTTATGTTCAGTTATTGATATTTTTGCTGAAAAAGTCACATTTTCATCAGTTTTCTCTGTCTTTGATATAATAATCCTTAACTTTAATCTGACCTTTTACGAATGTTTACATGATCAGTTAATTAAATATAGGAAAATACCGGATTTTCACTGAAAAATGCGAAATACATAAAATAATATTATAATTAAAGCTGCAAGCAGCATTGGGCAGGACCTCGCACCAGGTGTTCCGCCTCCCGTGCGTTGTGCCTCCCGTGACCATCGACACCTCAGATCCTCAACTTTGAAAGGCAATTTGCCGATTTCCTGTTGGAGTTAGCTCTCGACGCCCACTGTAACATTTGTAGTGCTCGATGTAAGGAACATTTTGGCATTGGTTTCATGTCTCTAGGACATTCCTGCTGGCCGCTATGCCGGTTTCTGTGTTTTTTGATAGGTGGCGCTAGAGAGCCCATTTTGGCACCGACGGGATTAATTTTTGCATTTTATCAAATTTTCGCCAGACCTGACGTACGTGCCAAATTTGGTGAGTTTTCAAGCATGTTTAGGGGGTCAAAATCCAGTTCAAAATGGCGGCGTTAAAATAACAATAAAAAACGAACGAAAAACAATAGGGGCCTTGCCTTCTGGCAACCTGCCCTCTTGGCTCGGTCCCTAATAAGTGGTGATAAATCACTTCAGACAAGTTAATCAGAGAGAAAAATTGATTTGGGAGCTGCCAAAAAAGTATCACTGGGTCTTTATGGGTTAAGTTTAACTCTTTCAGTGCCATGGGCCGATTAAATCGGCTTTACGAATACAACCTGTAAAGTGCCACGGGCCGATCAGATCGGCTTTGGAGAACACGCCACATTTGTGTACAAACAAACCATCCACCCCCATTTCTTTCTCACATTTTGATGACGTTCTTTCTGTGTCCCCCTTTTGAGACCAAGCAGACGGGAATTTGAGGTCACGCGACCGAATAATATTTTTTATATCTTTTTAATGTTTCTTATTCTCCGGTGTTTCATCAGAGGGAGCCCTCCATGCCGGGGGGCGGCTGTGGACTCCGGGGGCTGTGGCGCCTTCTCTCACTGGGGTCCGCTCCTTTCTGGTGGGTGGGGGTCCCAGTTGGCCCTCTCCCACTAGTTGGGATGCGGGGCTGTGTTGCTGGTGCCTGGTCGCCGGGGTCGGCGGCTGCCTCCTGGTGCGGATGGCTCCCTGAGACAGCGCCTCCTAAATTGATGTTTTACTTTTACTTGTACATTTTTGTTCTGGTCTACCCGTGCTCAGTCAGTCTTCTAAAGTATGTGTGAGCTTGTGGGTTTGCATGTATATGTGTGTGTGTGTGTGTGTGTGTGTGTGGGTGGGGGGTGGTACTGATTTTTACACTGATATGTAAAGCACTTTGTGCTACAGTTTTTAATGTATGAAAAGTGCTATATAAATAAAGATTATTATTATTATTATTATTATTATTATTATTATTATTATTATTATTATTATAAATTATGCAAATTACGATCAATAATGAATCGGCTGCGTCCAGTGCATTTTGAATCTAATCAGCAATCGGTCGGATGTTACCGAGCGGTTTCCTGCAGGATTCTTCAAATATTATAAAAACGACACGAAATACTGAAAAACGGCCAAATTCTGTGGCACTTTTAAGGCTTATTAGCCCCTTAACTGTCTGGCACTTAAAGAGTTAAAGGCTGATTCTTGATCCTGGGTAACATTTTATGCTTTAGCAAACAATGAAAACATAAGAAGCCATAAAGACAAAAATATTATATTGTATTGATGATAACCACATTGAAAATTATTTATACGCCTCTAATTCCAAAAAGTCTGTGATGTTGTCTAAATTGTCTTTTCATTTTGATGAATAATGAACTTCTTTACAACATACAAATTTTCTGAGATACTGAATTGTGGGTTTTCATTGGCTAATCATCAAAATGAAAAGCAATAAACACTTGAAATTTATCAGTGTGTGATGAATCTATATATAAAGATGTGTTCCGTAGTTATCGTGGAAACACAGTCATCTTCTACAACATTGCTTCACCAGTAAAACCCATGGAGTTGGATCAATGACAGTGGATGAACATGCTTTTATGTTCAGTTATTGATATTTTTGCTGAAAAAGTCAACTTTTCATCAGTTTTCTCTGTCTTTGATATAATAATCCTTAACTTTAATCTGACCTTTTATGAACGTTTACATGATCAGTTAATTAAATATAGGAAAATACTTGATTTTCACTGAAAAATGCGAAATACAGAGGATAATATTATAATAAGTGGTGATAAATCACTTCAGACAAGTTAAACAGAAAAAAATACAATTTGGGGAGCTGCCAAAAAAGTATCACTGGGTCTTTATGGGTTAAGTTTAAAGGCTGATTCTTGATTCTGGGTAAAATTTTATGCTTTAGCAAACAATGACAGCATAAGAAGCCATAAAGACAAAAATATTATATTGTATTGATGATAACCACATTGAAAATTTTAATCTATCTATCTATCTATGAAAAAGAAACTCAAACTTGATAGGGGAAATGGTCAAACAGTAGCCATAAGGTGCCATCTTTAATGCACATTTGTATCTTTGATGTTTCCATGTTAATATTTGAATGTATCTGCAACAGAAAGTACATTGTGCTTATTTTATTTTATTTTTCAAAATACAACTTGGTTAAATTATTTCAGTGTGTGTGTGTGTAAGTACTTCTTGAACATTTTGAGCACAATTTCAAAAATACCATGATAATAATGATAACCGTGATAATTTTGGTCAAAATAAATGCGATATGAAATGTTCATATCATTACATCCCTAGTGTAATGTAATATTGTTTTTCACATTAAACTAAGAAATTTTGGAGTCCTTATTTATAGGTTATTATGCTATTATTTCAGTTGAGATCATATTGTTCTCTATGCGGAACCTGAACTAAAACGAGTTGGACATCCTTGATTGTTAATATCTTAAGTGTAATTTTTGTAAATTCATCCCGCGGGCCAGACTGAAACCTTTGGTGGGCCGGTTTTGGCCCCCGGGCTGTATGTTTGACACCCCTGTGTTAGATGATATGGAACTAAAACATCAAAATCCATGGGTATACAAGACAACAGCTTTGAATAGCTGTCCACTGTAGTAACCACTATGCATGAAAGGGTTAAAGGCCCAAGGTTCTTTAAGGCCCAAAGGTACCCCCCCCCCCAAAAAAAAAAAATAGTCTGGACTGTCTTAACCCTTTCATGCATAGTGGTCACTACAGTGGACAGTTCTTCTCCAGCTGTTCTCTTGTATATTCATGGATTGTATTGTTTTAGTTCCAGATCATCATCATCCCATACACTGTAATTTATACCATTAGTGTAACTTTACTGTCCCTGATAAACCTGATTTGCAGTAACATGTTTGAGTGTTGATGGGGTGGAATTAAATAAGTTATATTTCCTCCACTCCTTTTAGAATGTGCGAATGAAGTCATGTATATGTATAAGTTTTGTTTTGGTTTTTTTGTTTTCTTCCATGACCTCTTACTACCCGTTTTATTTCTAAGGACTAAGTTAGGTTACTTTGTCTTGTTGCATATTCAAAATAAACTAAAATTTAAAAAAAATAAAATAAATCAATTGCTTGTTATTGTTACTAAACTGCAATTAACCCGTTCATGCATAGTGGTCACTACAGTGGACATCTATTCTATAGAGCTGTTCTCTTGTATATTCATGGGTTTTATCAGCCAACACAGTGGACACTTATGCATCATCCCATAAACTGCAATTCATACCATTACTGTAACTTTGCTGTTCTTGATAAACCTGATTTGCAATAATAGGTTTTAGTGTAAATCCATCGCTAATTGTTATTAGACTGTAAGTAACAGTTTTCTTATTCAAAAACGTTTTTTTGTCGTATATTATCTCCATGAAGTGAGTAATACAGTCCAGTTCAAACTTACTGTATCTATGCCATTCTTGATAAACCTGATATACAGTAACATGTTTTAGTGTAAATCAACAAACAAAACAGTCTTTTTTGCATATTATCTCCATGAAGTGAATAATAACTAGCATTAGAATATGTTAAAATGTGGGAAAACATCTAACTAGCAGCATTAAAAATGTTTTTATTGCATAGTTTTCCATATCACTTTCTAATATTAAGTCTTAAATACATGTTTCTTTGCTTCAAAAATTAAATGCATGGGGTCCGGCTGAGTGGACAGTTTTGTAACTGCTTAAAACAAACAAACAAAAAAAACTTGATCGTGTTGTTTTTTTCATGCCTAAAGAAAAAATAAAAGCACTCAGGAAAAATATCTTGACGAAGGTTCTCATAATTGCATGAAAGGGTTAACTGTTTTTTTTTTGTTTTTGTTTTTTTTTTGCATATTATTTCCATGAAGTGAGTAATGACTAGTATTAGAGTATGTTAAAATGTGAGAAAACAGCAGATTATCAGCATTAAAAAGGTTTTTATTTCATAGTTTTCACATGATATATCAGTAAATCCATGTTTCTTTGCTTCCAAAATTAAACGCATGGTGTCAAGCTGACATTTTTTTAACTCCATGAAAAATAGGTTCATAAGAAAATTTTCAGTCACATTGGGTTTTTTTTTTTCATGCCTAAAGAGGAATAAAAGCACCCAGGAAAAATATCTTGACTAAGATTCTCATAATTGCATGAAAGGGTTAACTGTTTGTTTGTTTGTTTGCTTTTTTTAAGTTTAGTTTTTTGTTTTTTGTTTTTTTTTTTGCATATTATTTCCATGAAGTGAGTAATGACTAGTATTAGAGTATGTTAAAATGTGAGAAAACAGCAGATTAGCAGAATTAAAAAGGTTTTTATTTCATAGTTTTCACATGATATATCAGTAAATCCATGTTTCTTTGCTTCCAAAATTAAACGCATGGTGTCGAGCTGACATTTTTTTTAGCTCCATGAAAAATAGGTTCATAAGAAAATTTTCAGTCACTTTGTTTTTTTTTTTTCATGCCTAAAGAGAAATAAAAGCACTCAGGAAAAATATCTTGACTAAGATTCTCATAATTGCATGAAAGGGTTAACTGTTTTGTTTGGTTTTTTTTAACAAAAAAGTTTAGTTTTTTGTTTTGTTTTTTTTTTTTGCATATTATTTCCATGAAGTGAGTAATGACTATAATTAGAGTATGTTAAAATGTGAGAAAACAGCAGATTATCAGCATTAAAAAGGTTTTTATTTCCTAGTTTTCACATGATATATCAGTAAATCCATGTTTCTTTGCTTCCAAAATTAAACGCATAGTGTCAAGCTGACATTTTTTTAACTCCGTGAAAAATAGGTTCATAAGAAAATTTTCAGTCACATTGGGTTTTTTTTTTCATGCCTAAAGAGGAATAAAAGCACTCAGGAAAAATATCTTGACTAAGATTCTCATAATTGCATGAAAGGGTTAACTGTTTGTTTGTTTGTTTGCTTTTTTTAAGTTTAGTTTTTTGTTTTTTGTTTTTTTTTTTGCATATTATTTCCATGAAGTGAGTAATGACTAGTATTAGAGTATGTTAAAATGTGAGAAAACAGCAGATTAGCAGCATTAAAAAGGTTTTTATTTCCTAGTTTTCACATGATATATCAGTAAATCCATGTTTCTTTGCTTCCAAAATTAAACGCATGGTGTCAAACTGACATTTTTTTAACTCCATGAAAAATAGGTTCATAAGAAAATTTTCAGTCACATTGGGTTTTTTTTTTCATGCCTAAAGAGAAATAAAAGCACTCAGGAAAAATATCTTGACTAAGATTCTCATAATTGCATGAAAGGGTTAACTGTTTTGTTTTGTTTTTTTTTAACAAAAAAGTTTAGTTTTTTGTTTTGTTTTGTTTTTTTGCATATTATTTCCATGAAGTGAGTAATGACTATAATTAGAGTATGTTAAAATGTGAGAAAACAGCAGATTAGCAGCATTAAAAAGGTTTTTATTTCATAGTTTTCACATGATATATCAGTAAATCCATGTTTCTTTGCTTCCAAAATTAAACGCATGGTGTCAAGCTGACATTTTTTTAACTCCGTGAAAAATAGGTTCATAAGAAAATTTTCAGTCACATTGGGTTTTTTTTTTCATGCCTAAAGAGGAATAAAAGCACTCAGGAAAAATATCTTGACTAAGATTCTCATAATTGCATGAAAGGGTTAACTGTTTGTTTGTTTGCTTTTTTTAAGTTTAGTTTTTTGTTTTTTGTTTTTTTTTTTGCATATTATTTCCATGAAGTGAGTAACTACTAGTATTAGAGTATGTTAAAATGTGAGAAAACAGCAGATTAGCAGCATTAAAAAGGTTTTTATTTCCTAGTTTTCACATGATATATCAGTAAATCCATGTTTCTTTGCTTCCAAAATTAAACGCATGGTGTCAAGCTGACATTTTTTTAACTCCATGAAAAATAGGTTCATAAGAAAATTTTCAGTCACATTGGGTTTTTTTTTTTCATGCCTAAAGAGGAATAAAAGCACTCAGGAAAAATATCTTGACTAAGATTCTCATAATTGCATGAAAGGGTTAACTGTTTGTTTGTTTGTTTGCTTTTTTTAAGTTTAGTTTTTTGTTTTTGTTTTTTTTTTTGCATATTATTTCCATGAAGTGAGTAATGACTAGTATTAGAGTATGTTAAAATGTGAGAAAACAGCAGATTAGCAGCATTAAAAAGGTTTTTATTTCATAGTTTCCACATGATATATCAGTAAATCCATGTTTCTTTGCTTCCAAAATTAAACGCATGGTGTCAAGCTGACATTTTTTTAACTCCGTGAAAAATAGGTTCATAAGAAAATTTTCAGTCACATTGTTTTTTTGTTTTTTTTTTATGCCTAAAGAGGAATAAAAATACTCAGGAAATAAATGTTGATTAAGATTCTCATAATTCATGCATGAAAGGGTTAAGCTTTGATTACGAGTCATTCACTGCGGCATCTCTTACGACACTCAATGTCAATGCGATAAATCTTACATTCAGAGTTGCATTAATTTTTCATTAACATTTTGTATTGATGATGGAGAGTCAGACTATTGTGTAAAATCTTCTCCATCACATCCCAAAGATTCTCGATGGGTTCAGATCTGGACTCTGTGGAGGCCAATCCATGTGTGTACAGGATGTCTCATGCTCCTGAATCACTCTTTCACAATCTGATTCTGATGAATCCTGACATTGTCATCTCAGAATATGTCTGTGTCGTTGGGGGAAAAAAAAAAAAAAAATCCACTGATGTTCAGACCTGGTTTTTCAGTATAGTCAGGTTCAACTGACCTCATTTACTGAACCTAGACCTGACCATCTGAACCAACCCCAGATCAGAACACCTGCCCCATAAACTTTTATTTTTTATTTATTTATTTATTCATTCATTCCAATCTAAATGACTGGAAAGGAGCAGGATGAAGAAAACTTATAATACCTGCCCCTTTCTTGAAACATCTGCTTACATCAGATATGTTGTCATTACAGCTATTACAGTAAACAGTTTGCATCAGGGGTGTCAAACTCATTTTCTTTCAGGGGCCACATTCACCCCAGTATGATCTCCAGTGGGCCGGACCACTAAAATAATAACATAATAACCTAGAAATAATAACAACTCCAAATTTTGTCTTTGTTTTAGTGCGAAAAAAAAAAAAAAAGCAAAACAAAACATTAAATTATGAAAATACATACTTTTATGAACTATCAAAAAAAAAAAAAAGATGTGAATATCCTTAAAAAAAAATGAAATTTCTGAAGAAAAATAAGTGTAATTTTAGCCAGTGAAAATAGCAAAATTACATTATGATAATGTTTACATCTTCAACGTTTCCTTAAAAATCTGAATAACATGAACAACTTGAAATGTCTTAAGAAAAACAAGTGTAATTTTAACAATATTCTGCCTCAGTTTATCAGTTTATCATTTACACATGTGCATTACAACTTACATTACAATTACAAATACACAAAAAATTTAGTAACAGGCAGAATACTGATTAAATTGCATTTACTTTTCTCAAGACATTTCACATTGTTCATATTTCTTCAGGCTGTTAACATTTTTTGTAAGAGGATCATTTGTTAATGTAAACATTTTCATATAATTTTACTTTTTTACACTAAAACAAAGATAAAATCTGCAGTTGTTATTATTTATAGGTTATTATGACAGTATTTTTCTGGTCTGACCCAACTGAGATCTAATTGGTTCATATGTGTAGATATGGAACCTGAAATAAAATGATTTTTACACAACTGATTAACATCTTCAGTGATTATTATGATTAATATCTTCATCTTCTTCCCCTATAGAAAACACATTGTAATGCTGGGTCTCAGGAGGATATGCAAAAAACAAAACAAAAAAAAAAAACAACTTTTTGTTTCAGAAAATGGTTAATTACAGTCTCATAACAATTAGAAATTGATTTCCACTCAAACATGTTACTGCAGATCAGGTTTATCAAGAGCAGCAAAGTTACAGTAATGGTATGAATGTCAGTGTATGGGACGATGCAGGAGTGTCCACTGTGTTGGCTGATATGGAACTAAAATAACAAAACCCATGAATAAACAAGAGAACAGCTGGAGAATAACTGTCCACTGGAGTGACCGCTATGCATGAAAAGGGTTAATCTCTTTCTTCAGTGACTCATTGTATCTGTGTGTGTTGTGGAAATGTTCAACGGACCACCCACTCAAAGAAGAGGAGAGAAAGTTAGACTTAAAATAAATGATCATTTATTTGAGAGGTCATTCACAGAGAAACTCTGGAAGTGAGTCTGATTAAACATGGGAAAACTAAAGATTATATAGAACCCAGGTCCATCCCCTTCTCGCTATTACATCACTCCATACGTACATCGTACCACTCCATACGACTCCCTCTCTGTTCCATGAAGAGGTCACTGTGACCTCTTCACCCTAATCTTGCCTGGATCCTGTCTAGAGTGTAGGCGCCATCATCTATCTACACATCCAGACGTTTAGGTGTTTTGGTTTTAACCCATAAAGACCCAGTGGTACTTTTGTGGCAATTCCCAAATAGATTTTTCTCTACATATAACCTTTCTTAAGATATTTATCACCATTTACTATGATATTATTCTCTTTGTTTCAAGATTTTTCAGTGTAAATCATGTGTTTTCCTATGTTTAATTCACTGATCATACAGATGTTCATAAAAGCTCAGAGTATATTCAAAGATTTTTATATCCAATTCAACAAAAAGTTTAGGAAAAAGTGACTTTCAGCAAAAATATCATTGACTAAACATAAACCCAGTGTGTCCATCCACTGTCACTGATCCGACTCCATGAGTTTTACTGGTGAATCAATGTTGTAGAAGATGACAGTGTTTCCACGGTAACTACAGAGCCTCTGAACGTCCAAATGGGTCATATCTGATGACTATGAAAAGATAAATAACTATTTTAAAACAATTATTTACATGTATTGATAGGATTAGTGTATCAACAGGTATTAAACAGTTCAGATTTGTAGATGCTCTTGGTCGATGGTTTGTATTTGGGTCTTTATGGGTTAATTTACAGATCATGATTGATGTCATCAAAGCTCAAATTAAAGTTGAATGTTATTATATTAAAAACAGAGAAAATGGAGGAAAAAGTGACTTTTCAGTAAAAGATATCATTAACTGAACATAAAAAGGAGTGTGTCCATCCACTGTCATTGATCCAGCTCCATGGGTTTTACTGGTGAATCAATGCTGTAGAAGATGACGGTGTTTCCACGGTAACTACGGAGCCTCTGAACGTCCAAATGGGTCATATCTGATGACCATGAAAAGATGAATTACTGTATTTTACAATTATTCACATGTATTGGTAGAATTACTGGATCAGCAGTTATTTAACTTTTTATGTCAGTAAATAATTTTGGTTGCCAGTGGACCAAGGTTATTATCGTTAACGAAAACGAACGAAATGACGAAAACTAAAATTGAAAAAACATTTTCGTTAACTGAAATAAATAAAAACTCTAATTAAAAGAAAAAAACGATAACTAACTGAAACTGTATCGTGAGCTTACAAAACTAACTAAAACGTATAAAAATTATGGATACAATTCCCTTCGTTTTTGTTTTTGTCAATGTCGGATTGATATGAAATTAATTTATTTGGCTCCAGCAGTTTGAGCTGGTGACACCATACTACACTTCACAGTCTGTCATGTCTGGTCACTGGTGGTTTCCAGTCGTCTTCTGTTCCCCACTCTACCTGGAACATACAGACTAAAGCTGGGACAAAGCAGCACAGTCCTGTCTGGGGTCTACTGTAGTGACACATGGGTCGGGGTTTTTTTTTTTGTTTTTTTTTTTTTTTTGGCGTACCGTGTGTGTGCGCGTGAGTGACAGAGACAGAGCAGAGCTAAAGGACAGAGTCAAACAGGACTAGCATCCAGGTTAAAACTGGAGAGTTTATCACCATGAAAAGGCCTTCCAAGCCCTGAACTGCACAGTTTAGAAGAGGAGAAAAGAGGAGGATGAAAACTAATCCAATTACAGAGGTATGGAACCTATTAGAATGTTAAAAAATGTTTGATGTTACTAGCTACAGCTAGCTGAACTGAACTGAAGCAAAGTTGGCTAATAATGGAACTGGAGATGATTAAGAGATGAGATATCTGCTAAGGTGTGGTTTACTGATGAGGAACTGGGTTATATATGTTTATAAGTGGTTTATATATGTTTCTATCTGCTTTAACTGCTGGTTAGCTGGTTTATAATATGTTCATATCTGCTTTAACTGCTGGTTAGCTGGTTTATATATGTTTCTATCTGGTTTAACTGCTGGCTGCTTTGTGCATCTCCTCTCATGCTTTGCACATCTTCGCATTGTTTCACGTGACGTTGTGTATGGATTGCACCCCCCCTCAACCTGCTATAGGGAATTTATACATTGTACGGTACATTGTGTCTCTGCCCAGTCCATGAGCCGCCCTAACCCGACCCCCAAATAAAGTGTCCAGGGTAACCCATATCCGCGCCTCACTAATTTCTTTGAATAGGATGATGAGGAAGATAAAATATATGAAATAACTAAAACTAATATTCAGAAAAAAACGATAACTAATAAAAACTAACAAACCTGCTCTAAAAACTAATTAAAACTAACTGAATAAGAGAAAAAAAAGTCAAAACTAATTAAAACTAAACTATAATTAAAAATCCAAAACTATTATAACCTTGCAGTGGACGTTTGTGTCTTTATGGGTTAAATCAAAAAAGAGGAGAACATATGAATAATCCAAATATAAATAAAAAAAAAAAGAACATATGGCATGAATAACACACAGCAGTAAAGAAGATGAACCAGGCCATGACAGCAGTATAGAAGCAAATTTTCCACCACATGTGCAACTGCTTTCATAACCAAACCAACTTTATTACTATCAACTAAAACATTGAAAACGATGACAGTGAACGCTTATTAGGACTTTATTTAAGACTTCAAAACGGACACTTCTGAGCTGTTGCCTAAGCTGTATGTTACAATCCAGCAGCTAAATACTGACATGATGAATAGAATACAGAGTCTGCCAGTGACTGCTGGTGTTGGAATATTCTCCAAACAGCAGAAATGTCAGCAGACTTCAGTGAGCATATTGTAAAGATAAGCAAATGAGCCTCTTGTTACTAGGTCTATCAAGCAGTGTAATACAAAAAAAGACTGACACAACTGACACCAAACACTCCAACAAAATAATTACTGTGATAGTAAAGGAGTGTGTGTGAGTTTGTACTGACACTCAGACTCAACCCCAATGAGAACACATTCAAAGACCCCTTCATGAATGCTGGAAGACGTGTTTATAACCAACTGTGAATGCAAACTAGAGCAATTAATATGAAAGAAAGTCTGCTTTTACAATCCTAAGTCCAGAGTTGGGCTGCTATTGAAAATATGAATCAGAACAGAATGCAACAATTTACTCATCTGTTAAATCCAGATTTTATTCACAACAGAAAATAATTTTAATGTTCAAAAGTTTCAACAAGCCAGACCCTTTTTGACCCTATATGCTGCTAAGACGTTTTTACACTCTGGGATTTTCTCTCACGTTGAATATTGTATAACTTCCTGGTCACTTGCTGCTGCCTCAACACTCAAACTCATAGAATCACTTTAAAAAAAAAAAAAAAAGCCATGAAAATATTTGATAAAAAAAAAAAAACAACATTTAATTTCCACCACTGCATTGTTTTAGATCAGGAGTGTCAAACTCATTTTAGTTCAGGGGCCACATTCAGCTAAATTTGATCTGAAGTGGGCCGAACCAGTAAAATAAAAACGTAATAATATATAAATGATATCAACTCCAAACTTTTCTCTGTTTTAGAGCGAACAAAGTAAATTTACATTATGAACAGGTGAATAACATGAACAAACTGGAAAAAAAAGTGTAATTTTCACAATATTCTGCCTCATTTTATCATTTACACATGTACATTATATATAACTTACAGATCACAGTGGATCTACAAACACACAAAACATTTAATAACAGACAGAATATTGTTAAAATTCTACTTGCTTCTCTTAAGACATTTCAGGTTCATATTTGTTCAGGTTATTCACATTTTTTTGCAAAATTATACTTTGTTTTTGTGTAAATTCATGAAAATATTTACATTTACAAAGAGAAACATTTGGAGTTGTCATTATTTCTATGTTATTATGATAGTATTTGACTGGTCCTGCCCATTTGAGATTGAATTAGTCTGAATGTGGAACCTGAACTAAAAGGATTGATAATATCTTAGTGTAAGTTTTGCATTTCACAAATTCCTCCCAAGGGCCAAACTAGACCCTTTGGTGGGCCGGATTTGGCCCCCGGGCCGCATGTTTGACACCTGTGATGTAAAAAAAACCCTGGAATTTGGTATCCAGTATTAGTTTTTTGGTATTTACTCCGCTGAGGTTCCAAAATGGGGGAAGATACTAAAATGTGATGTGTAAACACAGCAGACCACTGATTGGTCAGAGTCGTCTCTGCGTCATTGTGCTATCAATGTGCAACCCGCCATTAAAAAAGAAACTAGAAGCACTCGGAGAGCGCAGACCTCCGCCAAGGCAGATCAGTGCCCCGGATTTGGATGAAAATTTCAGGAAATGTCGATACTGGCACAAGGAACAAATGATTAAATTTTGGTGGTGATCGGGGGTGGGGGGCACTGATCTGCACTGTCTTTTCTAGAAAAGCACTCGTAGAGCGCAGACCTCCGCTAATGCCCCTAATGTATGCTAACTGCTAATGCTACTTACAGTGTGTGTATCAAGATGAGTAAAATGCAGAGATTGAACTTCCCTTTATAAAATAATAATCTATATTAACTTTTAACCAGGGATGCATGAGAAATGCTGCTGCTGTCTCTGTTAAAATGACTGTTTTTCCTTATAACAGTACATTTTCTAATTTAAAACATGCAATATGTTTCTATATACACTGTAAAAAAAAAAAAAAATCTGTAATTTAACAGAATTTTCACTGTTTATTTTACAGATATTCCTGTATTTTCAAGATACAAGAAAATATCAATGAAATGACAAAAATAGACTGTGATTTTACATGTCAAATGTAAAATAACACAAAAAAAACCCCTAACTGTGAATAGCCAAAAAATGTCAATTTTTTAGCCAAAAAATTTCAATTTTTTAAAAGAATTTTTTTTTTCACAGAAAAATACAGCTAAAATAAATTTGCAATTGTATCATAATTTCACAAATATTTCTTTTCTATTTATGAGATTAAACTGCTAATTTAAAGTTTAACACTGTAAAAAAATAATAATAAAACAAGATAAAATTACTGACAACTAACTGTAAAAGACGTATTTGCTCTGTAAGTATAACAAGACTTGTTTGTTAATTGACAAATATCTTGTGTAATTACAGGAGGTTTCACAACAAAAATGTTGAATAAATGTATTTTTGTGAATGTATAACATGTATAAGCACTGATAAACTGTAAAAATACAGTTTTTATCTGTGGATTGCACAACTTAGTCTTATTGAAAATGATTTATATATATATATATATATATATATATATATATATATATATATATATATATATATATATATATTTATAGGTAATTTGATTGTTTTAATACATGTAAATATTCTTTATTAAACATTAAAAAGTTAAAAAAAAAAAAAAAAAAAAAAAAGCAAAATTTCATGTAAAGTTAGGGCAAAAAACTGTATTTTAATTGTGAAAAATTCCTGTCACAACCCGGCTCTGAGGTGGTGACCAGAATGGAGACGGAGGTGGTGAAAAAGTAACAAAGATTTATTAAGTAAATTAATAATAACAAAAACACAGAATGCTGCAGAAACGCCAGCCAGGAGGAGCAGAGCAGGACCAGACCAGACAGCCAGCAGCACCGAGACCAGAGCAGACCGAGAGTGGAAGCCGGACCAGACAGAGAGCCAGAGAGCCAATGATCATCACAGGCGAGCTGCTTATATAGTCAGGCCTGGACCGCCACAGGTGTCACCAATTATGCCTTCGCCGTCTGTAAAAGAAAACTGACGGTGCCCCTAGTGCCCGAAAGGCGCGGGGCCGTCACATTCCCGTATTTTTTATTAGATGGTTATTTTCCGTTATTTAACAGTATTTTTTTGGCACCCCTGCTGCCAGAATAATACAGTTTTTTTTTATGTTTTTTTTTTTTTTTTTTTTTTTTTTTTTACAGTGTATTCTATTATGAATAAAATATGAGCTTGTGGTTCTGTTTTTACTTTACATACTGTTCCAACTTTTTTTTGGTATTATGATCGTGGGTGTATAAACAATAACATGCTTGTGTATGTTGGGGATAGACATTAGTATCTCCTGGTGTCTATGTTGTAAAAAAAAAAAAAAAAAGCAAAAAAACACGATGCAAATACATTATGATCATTTTGTCCTTTTTAACGGAGAAAATGTAAATGCTCCAATGCTTCAAAGACACCGGTGGCTAACCTTAAATATTACCTCGAATGTGAAAGCTTAAAACTAGATCCTAGGCACCTCACTATTCAATTGCCTCCTGCTGAACACGGAGCTGTTCACAATAGACAACTTCAAGGCTTTTTCTTTGAATTACCCTTCCCACTCACTGCTTAATGGCCCCGAGCCTGCAAGCTGAGTGAAGGAAAACGAAACAGAAAACGCCGTAGAAGCAGCAGCAGCGGGTCAGGAGAACTGCATACCCCGTGGCCATTGGATAGGCTTATTTACATGCTGTCCACATCGGACACTGCCCTGGTCACATTTACATTTCACAGGTTGAAATTATAGCATCCTCCACCATGACACATCAATACTTCTTTGCTGCTTAAGTGAAAAAAGAAAAACACTATTCTTCTCCTGTGTAGCAACAAGGGGGCTTTTGGGCTTTAGAAAGATAATAATAAAATGCATTAGGGGTGTGTAATTAATTCATTTGAGGTTTGTGAAATAACAGGAGCAGCTAGATATTTATTGCCTCTCTCCAGAAAAAACATCAAGGACGATTTAAAAATATAAACGGGCACCATTTATCTTTAGCAAATCCTCCTTTTTCCTGTCTAATCCATCATAGAATTTACACCGTATTTGATTAAGTCATTAGCAGAGGTCACAGATAAACATTGATTAATAAAGAACACAATCGAACCGCCAATTACTACAGTAATACTGGGGACGTTTGTTTGTTAATGGATCTTAAATGGTGTAATTGAACAGAGAAGCATAGCACAGCGACATACTGTGCTGTAGCTCCAAGATAATTATCTCAGGGTCATTATCCAACCTGTTTATGATTCTCGGCAGTTATTTTGTGTTTTGGGCTTGGGATGCATCCATATTACACACTGAAAAAAAAAAAAAAAAAAAAACCATCAAGGCTTCATTAAAGTGTCATGTAATAATCAGGAGACAATTCACCGCCATTGTTCACACTGTAAAAAAAATCTGTAATTTAACAGAATTTTCACTGTTTATTTTACAGATTTTTCCTGTATTTTCAAGATACAGGAAAATACCAATGAAATGACCAAGAATAGACTGTGATTTTACACGTCAAATGGAAAATAACATGAAAAAACTGTAACTGTGAATAACCATAAATTTTTCCTTTTTTCACAGAAACATAGTTAAAATACATTTGCAAGTGTATTGTAATTTTTTCTATTCATGAGATTAAACTGTTAATTTAATGTTTAATACTGTAAAAAAAAATATATATAATAAAATGAGATAAAATTGCTGACTATTAACCGTTAAAGAAGTATTTGTTCTGTAAGTGTAACAAGACTTGTTTGTTAATTGACAAATATCTTGTGTATTTACGGGAGGTTTCACAACAAAAATGTTGAATAAATGTATTTTTGTGAATGTATAACATGTATAAACACTGATAAACTGTCCAAATACAGTTTTTATCAGTGGATTGTACAACTTAGTCTCATTGAAAATTATATATATATTTATTTATAGGTAATTTAATTGTTTTAATACATGTAAATATTCTTTATTAAACATTAAAAAGTGAAAAAAAAAGAAAAAAAAAAAAAAAGAAAAATCTAATTTAAAGTTAGCACAAAAACCTGTATTTTAATTATGGAAAATTACTGTATTTTTATGAGATGGTTATTTTCCGTTATTTTACAGTATTTTTTCGGCTCCCCTGCTACTGGAATAATACCACTGTTTACTTTTTTATTTATTTATTTATTTTTACAGCGTGTTTTGGGCTTGGGATGCATCCATATTACACACTGAAAAAAAAAAAAGAAAAAAAAACATCAAGGCTTCATTAAAGTGTCATGTAATAATCAGGAGACAATTCACTGCCATTGTCCACACTGTAAAAAAAAATCTGTAATTTAACAGAATTTTCACTGTTTATTTTACAGATTTTTCCTGTATTTTTAAGGTACAGGAAAATATCAATGAAATGACAAAAATAGACTGTGATTTTACATGTCAAATAGAAAATAACATGAAAAAACTGTAACTGTGAATAACCATAAAATTTAAATTTTTTAAAAGAAATTTTTTTTTTTTTTTTTTCACAGAAAAATACAGTTAAAATAGATTTGCTAATGTATCATAATTTCACAAATATTTCTTGTCTATTTATGAGATTAAACTGTTAATTTAAAGTTTAATACTGTAAAAAATAATTATAAATAAAATGAGATAAAATTACTATTACAAATACTATGTATTTATTCGGTAACTTTCACAAGACTTGTTTGTTAATTGACAAATATCTTGTGTAATTACAGGAGGTTTCACAACAGAAATGTTGAAATAATGTATTTTTGTGAATGTATAACATGTATAAGCACTGATAAACTGTCCAAATACAGTTTTTATCAGTGGATTGTACAACTTAGTCTCATTGAAAATTATTTATATATTTATTTATAGGTAATTTGATTGTTTTAATACAGGGAAATATTCTTTATTAAACATTAAAAAGTAAAAAAAAAAAAAAAAAGCAAAATCTCATGTAAAGTTAGGACAAAAAACTGTATTTTAATGATGGAAAATAACCGTATTTTTATGAGATGGTTATTTTCCATTATTGAACAGTAGTTTTTGGCACCCGTGCTACTGGAATAATACCGTTTTTTACTGTTTTTTGTTTTGTTTTGTTTTTTGTTTGTTTTTTTTACAGCGTGTTTTGGGCTTGGGATGCATCCATATTACATACTGAAAAAAAAAAAAAAACTATCAAGGCTTCATTAAAGTGTCATGTAATAATCAGGAGACAATTCACCACCATTGTTCACACTGTAAAAAAAATATGTAATTTAACAGAATTTTCACTGTTTATTTTACAGATTTTTCCTGTATTTTTAAGGTACAGGAAAATATCAATGAAATGACAAAAACAGACTGTGATTTTATACGTCAAATGGAAAATAACATGAAAAAACTGTAACTGTGAATAACCATAAAATTTAAATTTTTTAAAAGAAATTTTTCTTTTCTTCACAGAAAAATACAGGTAAAATACATTTGCAAATGTATCATAATTTCACAAATATTTCTTGTCTATTTATGGGATTAAACTGTTAATTTAAAGTTTAATACTGTAAAAAATAATAATAAATAGAATGAGATACAATTACTATTACAAATACTATGTATTTATTCGGTAAGTTTAACAAGACTTGTTTGTTAATTGACAAATGATCTTGTGTAATTACAGGAGGTTTCACAACAGAAATGTTGAATAAATGTATTTTTGAGAATGTATAACATGTATAAGTACTGATAAACTGTCCAAATACGGTTTTTATCAGTGGATTGTACAACTTAGTCTCATTGAAAATTATTTATATATTTATTTATAGGTAATTTGATTGTTTTAATACATGTAAATATTCTTTACTAAACATTAAGAAGTCAAAAAAAAATGCAAAATCTCATTTAAAGTTAGGACAAAAAACTGTATTTTAATTATAGAAAATTACCGTATTTTTATGAGATGGTTATTTTCCGTTATTTTACAGTATTTTTTCGGCTCCCCTGCTGCCGGAATATTACTGTTTTTTTTTTACAGTGTGTTTTGGGCCTGGGATGCCTCCATGTTACACACTGAAAAAAAACAAACAAAAAAACCCCCCATCAAGGCTTCAGTAAAATTTCATGTAATAATAAGGAGACAATTCACCAACATTGTCCAAGTCAATGTTAATTAGTTGAGACCCATCAAAGAAAATCCCAAATCCTATTTTTAATCTTTTTTTTAATTTCTGTGTGGAAAAATAAACCTGTGCTTCAGTAATAAGAACAGGGGGGGTGGGGGTGGGGGAGGGGGGCAGATGACTTAAAGACACCCAGGCAAGGTGTTTTATATATTACCATATTAAGAGGATTATCGGTGCTGAGAAGATAAACAAGACAAGGCTAGAGGGATGTGTCGAGCTTATCTGGAACAACACCAAATGTATTCAACCCGGGTTCTTCTCCAGCACCTGCCATTTAAAGACGTCTTTTCACCTTGGTTATGAAATTGTCTGACCGTTTTTAATTGAAATGCACGGGCTAACCTCTAAAAGGGTAATTGCACTGGATAGAAACACGGTCCTGGCTGGAAAATGTAATCCATTCAGTTCCTTTAATCTATGGAGGGAACTTGCCCTTCTTATTTAACGTGCACTCTCATAATACAGGGGAAGTCTACGTCCGCACCAGTCGTATATTTACCGTATAGGTTTTTGGGGCTTTAAAAGTTAACTTGGGTGTTAAGTCAGGAAGGTGCGGTCAGTGAACGCTGTGGGAGATGATCGGCCTCATCCTCTACTGCAGGGCTGTCGAACTCATTTGAGTTCAGGGTTCACATCCAGCCTAATACCATATAAAGTGGGCCGGACCGGTAAAATAATATAAACAATAGGATAAGAGCTTTTGGGTGAAAAAGGTCAATTCTGTAAAATAAAAAATACACTTCAATATGCTTAAATATCCTACAATACATGCAAAAATACACTTAATTATGCTCAAAAATCCTATAATACACGCAAAAATACTCTTCAATATGCTTAAATATCCTACAATACATACAAAAATACACTTCAAAATGCTCAAAGATCCTACAATACACTCAAAAATACTTAAATATGCTTAAATATTCTACAATACATGCAAAGATACGCTTAATTATGCTCAAAAATCCTACAATACATGCAAAAATACACGTAAATATGCTTAAATATCCTATAATACACACAAAAATACACTTAAATATGCTTAGATATCCTACAATACACGCAAAAATACACTTAATTATGCTCAAAAATTCAACAATACATACAAAAATACACTTCATTAGGCTAAAAAATCCTACAATACATGCAAAAATACACTTAAATATGCTTACATATCCTACAATACATGCAAAAATACACTTAAATATGCTTAAATATGCTACAATACACGCAAAAATACACCTAATTATGCTCAAAAGTCCTACAATACACACAAAAATCCACTTAATTATTCTTAAAAATCCTACAATACACAAAAATACACTTAAATATGCTAAAATATCCTACAATACACGCAAAAATATACTTAAATATGCTTACATATCCTACAATACATGCAAAAATACACTTAAATATGCTTAAATATCCTACAATACACACAAAAACACACTTAATTATGCTAAAAAATCCTACAATACACGCAAAAATACTCTTCAATATGCTTAAATATCCTACCATACATACAAAAATACACTTCAAAATGCGTAAATATCCTACAATACACGCAAAAATACACTTAATTATGCTCAAAAATCCTACAATACATGCAAAAATACACTTAAATGTGCTTAAATATCCTACAATGCATGCAAAAATACACTTGAATATGCCTAAAAATCCTACAATACACACAAAAATACACTTACATATGCTTAAATATCCTACAATACACGTAAAAATTAACTTAATTATGCTCAAAAATCCTACAATACACACAAAAATACACTTAAATATGCTTAAATATCCTACAACACATGAAAAAATACACTTAAATATGCTCAAAAATCCTACAATACACGCAAAAATACACTTAAATGTGCTAAAATATCCTACAATACACGTACCAATACACTTAATTATGCTCAAAAATCCTACAATACATGCAAAAATACACTTAAATATGCTCAAAGATCCTACAATACATGCAAAAATACACTTAAATATGCTTAAATATCCTACAATACATGCAAAAATACACTTAATTATGCTCAAAAACCCTACAATACACGCAAAAATACACTTAAATATGCTTAGGTATCCTACAATACACGCAAAAATACACTTAAATATGCTAAAAAATCCTACAATACATGCAAAAATATACTTAAATATGCTCAAAAATCCTACAATACACACAAAAATACACTTAAATATGCTAAAATATCCTACAATACACGCAAAAATACACTTAAATATGCTTAAATATCCTACAATACACACAAAAATACACTTAAATATGCTTAAATATCCTACAATACACGCAAAAATACACTTAAATATGCTTAGATATCCTAGAATACATGCAAAAATACACTTAATTATGCTTAAATATCCTGCATACACACAAAAATACACTTAATTATGCTCCAAAAATCCTACAATACACGTAAAAATACACTTAAATATGCTTAAATATCCTACAACACACGCAAAAATACACTTCAAATTCCGCAATTAAAATGTTTACATCTACGAATTGTACTTGAACATAAGATGAACAAATATGAACAACCTGAAAATTCTTTAGTAAAATATGTGCAATTTTAGCAGTATTACACCTTAGTTTATCATTTATACACGTGAATCACAACTTACAGATCACAGTGGATCTACAAATACATAAAACATTAAATAACAGGGAGAATATTATTAAAATTCCACATATTTCTCTTAAGACATTTCAGATATTCACTTTTTTTTTTTTTTTTTGGAAAAGATTAGTCTGTAAATGTCAACATTTTTGTGTAATTTTACATTTTTTACACTAAAACAGAGACAAATTTGCAGTTTTCATTGTTTATAGTTTATTATGATAGTATTTTACTGTTCTGATCCACTTTAGAATTAAGTGACCTAAAACTATTTTAACATCCTTGATTGTTAATATTTTCAGTGTAATTTTCGTATTTCACAAACTCATCCCAGGGGCCGGACTGGACCCTTTGGCGGGCCGGTTTTAGCCCCCGGGCCGCGTGTTTGACACTTGTGCTCTATTGTGACTGACCTCATCTTGTATATGCGATTCTCAGAGCGCAGATTCAGTTTCTGCAGCAGTGCAGCTTTACCCCATGTCAGCACATCAGTTCATCTTTTAAAATTCACACCACACAGCATGAGAATTTCACTCAGGATTTCCATTCTCCTGTGAGACGTCGCTGAAAAAGACAACCTAAGATGTATGGGAATGATCCCGCTCTTTTGACCTCGTTTGAAGCCTATATGTCGTTTTATTTCCAGAAAAAGAATTGCTTGAACTGTATGTGAAGAAGGTCAACATTTGTGCATCAGGACAGAAAATCAGTGCTAACAAGGAAATATACCATAGATTTTTCCATGTTACTCAGAATGAGAATACTGATGAGGAAAACTACGTCATCTGTCACATGTAATAGGGTGCGGAGCTGTGAAAATTTGAGGTTCGACCGTCGAAGGTGTGAAATGGAACTTGCATGTTGACCTTTTATGTCGCATGTGTTGAATTCTAATAACACTAGCATCGTGAGTAATCTGTATATTGGAATGGGTAGACTGTGAGACTTCAGTCTAACAACCTTATAATAGAATAAGGTGGGGAAAAAAAGGTAAATGTGGCTGCATCTCATAGGAACAAGTTGTTAAATACAATCACTTCCACCAAAGTGGTTTGGGTTCACAGCTGTCAGTCAGTCTGCCTGTTAAGGCGGCCATACACTGTGCGATTATTTCGATCGTTGCACGCAGCTCCATCTCAAACTGTGCGAATCAGTCGTACAGTCAGGCTCACGATTCCTGTTCTCACACTGCACGGACCAACGCTCGTATGCGACCTGACTGCTCACACTGTAGGACCATATACCACAGGACGCACGACACGTTTGAGTGTTGTATCCAGAAATACAACGTTAAAATACCAAGGAATCCGAGAAAGTGCATAGACGATTGTGCATTGGCGTGAGCCACGAAATGGTAGTGCTAAACAAAAACCAACGAGCTGCTTTGGTAATATGTGCCATTATCTGCGGGGAATCAAAAAAGAAGAAAAGACAACAATGTGTTTGGTGCAGGAATTGGTTGGCCAGACGTGGACAGTATGGGCTGTCATCCTATAGCAGGAACTAGAGGTAAGCTGCAAAAGCTAAACTGCACTAGGACAATAGCCAGCTACTGTTAGCTTGTACGCTACTGTACCCGTCTGTGTTCGCGCATGCACAGTGTGAGAATTTGAGGCACATCGGTTCGTGGCACTGCTTTGACAGTACGATACACTCACGAGGAGCGAGCAGGATTTCAAACAGCTCCGTTTTCCTTGCGAACACACGATTGCTGGTCGTGAGGTGGTCGTGAGATGCTAGTCGCTTCTCTTTACCCCATGTACACTGCACGAAGCACGACACACGATTAGAGGCACATCGGGCCCGATCCCAGAAATAGTCGCACGAGTGAGAAATCGTCTCTAAACTCGCACAGTGTAAGGCCGCCTTTAGTAGGATCACAGAAAAACTACTGTCAATTTTCTTGAAACTTACGATAGATAGATAGATAGATAGATAGATAGATAGATAGATAGATAGATAGATAGATAGATAGATAGATAGATAGATAGATAGATAGATTAGAATTTTCGATGTGGTTATCATCAATACAATATAATATTTTTGTCTTTATGGCTTCTTATGTTTTCATTGTTTGCTAAAGCATAAAATGTTACCCAGGATCAAGAATCAGCCTTTAAACTTAACCCATAAAGACCCAGTGATATATACTGCTAATCGTTACATCCCTACATTACACCTATAAATAATGACAACTCCAAATTTTTCTTTGTTTTCCAAAAATTTACATTAAATTATGAAAATATTAACATTTACAAACTATAGTTTAACGATAAAATGTGGGGGGAAAAAAGTAAAGTAAAAGTAAAATTTTAACATAAAAAAAAAATAATAATAAAATAAATAAATACATTCAATAGATGGATAATCCACCAGGGGGGAGGAATTCATTCACCAGAGGCCTTTCCAGTAACACTACAAGACTGTCATTAATGAGAAAGGAGGAAGAACTTTGACAATTTTGAAAAGGAATTACCAATTTGTTAGACATATTTGTGTTACATTGCGTTTTTGTTTGTTCAAAAATAATAATGTTTGAGCATTGAGACCTGATGTATCAAATATGATACAAAATTGAAACTCATACATGGAAACTGACATTTGAAAAACAGTTTTTTTGGTTGTTCAAAAGGACCAATAAAGGCTCCGGTTTCAAAGAACTGGAAATTTCTATCAGTGATTTAATGGTTCAGGCTTTACCGGGTTAATTTCCTATATTTCATTTAAACGTTCATGGAAACTCAGAGTTAATACAAAAGTTATTGTATCGAAACAGAGAAAACTGAAGAAAAAGTGACTTTTTCTGCAAAGAAATACATAACTGAACATAAACCCAGTGTTTCCATCCACTGTCATTGATCCAACTCCCTGGGTTTTATTGGTGAAGCAATCTTGTAGAAGATGACTGTGTTTCCACGGTAACGACAGAACACATCTTTATATATAGATTTGTCACACACTGATAGATTTCAAGTGTTTATTGCTTTTCATTTTGATGATTAGCCAATGAAAACCCACGATTCAGTATCTCAGAAAATTTGTATGTTGTAAAGAAGTTCATTATTCATCAAAATGAAAAGACATTTTAGACAACATCACAGACTTTTTGGAATTAGAGGCGTATAAATAATTTTCAATGTGGTTATCATCAATACAATATAATATTTTTGTCTTTATGACTTCTTATGCTGTCATTGTTTGCTAAAGCATAAAATGTTACCCAGGATCAAGAATCAGCCTTTAAACTTAACCCATAAAGACTCAGTGATACTTTTTTGGCAGCTCCCAAATCAATTTTTCTCTCTGTTTAACTTGTCTGAAGTGATTTATCACCACTTATTATAATATTATCCTCTGAATTTTGTATTTTTCAGTGAAAATCCGGTATTTTCCTATAATTGATTTAATTTAATTTAATTAACATGTAAACATTCATAAAAGGTCAGATTAAAGTTAAGGATTATTATATCAAAGACAGAAAAAAATGATGAAAATTTGACTTTTTCAGCAAAAATATCAATAACTGAACATAAAAGCATGGTCGTCCACTGTCATTGATCCAACTCCATGGGTTTTACTGGTGAAGCAATGTTGTAGAAGATGACGGTGTTTCCACGTTCACTATGGAGCCTCTGAACATCCAGATGGGTCATATCTGATGATCATGAAAAGATGAAAAACTGTGTTTTACACCAATTATATACATGTGTTGATAGGATTAGTGGATCAACAGGTATTAAACAGTTTAGATCAGTAGATGGTTTTGGTCTTCAGTGGAGGTTTGGGTCTTTATGGGTTAAATCTAAACACGTACAGACACTGGACAGCGTACGGATGGCAGACCTGAGTCATGTTTACCCACCATGTGCCCCAACTTCCTCCTGGAAAGAGGATGTGGATTCTTCACCAACAATTATAGTAGATAGATAGACAGACAGATAGATAGATACTGTAAAAACTGTGAAAACTGTATTAAATTGACTTCAGACCCAAGTTTATTTCAACCACAGGGAAGTGTTTGAAAATGCAGAATTCCATTTTAACCCCTTTCATGCACGAATTATGAGAACCTTAGTCAAGATTTTTTTTCTTCAGTGTTTAGCCATGAAAAAAACTGCGATCGAGATTTTTTTTCTGTGGAGTTACAAAAATATCCATGCATTTAATTTTTGAAGTAAAGAAATGTGTTTATCAGAAAGTGATATGAAAACAATGAAATAAAAACATTTTTAATGCTGCTAATCTGATGTCTTCTCACATTTTCACATATTCTAATGCTAGTAATTACTCACTTCATGGAGATAATATGCAAAAAAAAAAAAACTTTTTGTCTGACAAATAACAATTGATTTACACTCAAACATGTTAATGCAGATCAGGTTTATCAAGAACAGTAAAGTTACAGTAATGGTCTGAATTACAGTGTATGGGATGGTGCATAAGCGTCCACTGTGTTGGCTGATATGGAACGAAAACAACAAAACCCAGAGAAGAGAACAGCTGGAGAATAACTGTCCACTGGAGTGGACAATGCATGAAAGGGTTAAAAAGCAAAATATCACTTCTTTAAGGCAAGGATATGGACAAGGTGTGAAGCAGTGTTTTTCAACTTTGGGGTTGGGACTTTTAGGGAAGGGAATTTTAACCATATTTTTTTATACGTTTTAGTTAGTTTTGTAAGCACACAACACAGTTTCAGTTAATTAGCATTTTTTTTCTTTTAGTTATAGTTTTTATTTATTTCAATTAACGAAAATATTTTTTCAATTCTAGTTTTCATCATTTCGTTAGTTTTCGTTAACGATAATAACCTTGGTCCTGACATTGGGAGGACAAGAAGGGCAGAAACTGTTTATTTTTATTATTAATATTATTTTTTATTGAACCTTTATTTACTGTATTTGCTCTTTTGTTGTGTGTTTGTTCCTTGGCTGGTTATTGTAAAGCGTCTTTGAGTACCTAAAAAAACACTATATAAAACTAGTTTATTATTATTATTATTATTATTATTATTATATTTTCATTTATTTATTTTTTGTTTATTTATTTATTTATTTATTTATTACCTCCGCCAAGGAAAGGTGGAATTCTAGTTTTCGTCATTTCGTTAGTTTTCGTTAACAATAATAACCTTGATTCAGACCTACTGGCAGCCTGAAGCTGATGTTTGAATGTAGACTAGATAAGTCATGGCACCAAGAAGGCATATTCTTTTTTTTTTTTTTTTTTAATTTACTTCAAGGCCAAACATGGCTCGTGAAGTAGTTTAGCTTGCTGACCTTTGCCCTGTTCACTTCATAGTGTGACATTTTATTCAACACAGCTGGTGGCACAGGTAGCATTAGTCATGCTTCTGCAGGTCCTTTATACAATTTTCCGAAGTTACAAGCATTTGCTGAATCTGCTACGGCACATTCATTTGCATACTAAACGCTTTAGATTAGAAATATGCTTACATTTAAACAACACTGAAGGGGCTACAATTTTAAGGTTTAACCCTTAAATGGTGCTGAAATAGGAGCAGCCACCAACCTGTAGATATTTTCAGAGAGGTTAGTGTGTGTATTTGAATTAAATCGAAAAATCTTTAATGTCCCCAAAGGGCAATTTGATTTGCAACAGAAGTGCACATATCTCACATATCACCAAAACAATCAATCTCACATAGTACAATAAATAAAGTAAATAAATAAATGAATAAGTCATCAAAGTTAACCCTCCGGTATTGGGTGCGCTTTTTAGGCACACTTTGCACTTCGTGTTAAAAAGCTTCATATTATTTTTCATAATTTAAATAAGGTTAGAATTCAAAAGTTGTTCATTTTTGCATGATCTTTAAAATTCTGGCCACCAACTAAAATTTGCACATTGTAAACAAAAGAAAATTACAAGACTAGCATCTGTCTCCCAAGTGTGCCTAAAACGCACTATTTCTTCCATTATAACCACTGTTTTTGATCCCAAAGCCATTAAGACATAAATCCTGCTTTTACTGATATCTGGGCTTCATTTGAGAGGTAAGGGTCTAAATGAATTTATTAACATTGTTAATGTTGCTTTTAATCATTGACATATGCCAGGCTGCAAAAATCAGATAATATGTAATCCATTTTTATGTAGTATTTTGAAAAAAAAAACCAAAACATATTTTGTGTACACACACAGCAATGTCGACTTTCTTAAAGATACTATTAAAGAAGAATGGGAGAAGTTGTCACCCGAATATTTGAGGTACACTTGCACAAGTTTCAGGAAGCGTGTGAAGGCAGTTATTGAGAAAGAAGGCGGACACACAGAATAAAAACATTTTCTATTATGTCAATTTTCTTGTGGCAAATAAATTCTCATGACTTTCAATAAACTAATTGGTCATACACTGTCTTTCAATCCCTGCCTCAAAATATTGTAAATTTTACTTCCCCACCCTGTACAGTCTATGTAAACCACAGGGAAATGTTTTAAAATGCATAATTCCATTTAAAAAAGCTAAATATCACTCCTTTAAAGGTTTAAATGTAACACCAACGACAGACTGACAGCTGGTTTTGTGGTTTTTACACTACTCCACTGCATTGTCCCATGATTATTGAAGCAAATTTTGTTATGGCCTCAATAATGTTTGTTTGTTTTTCTGAATCCATAACCTAGTGCTGCTACACATTATTCATCTATTATAGATATACATCACGAAAAGTGTACGTGTCCACAGACTCCGCTCCCTGGTGTCATAGTGTGGATGCCAGCTGGAGTTGTAAATGGAATACAAAATGTTTATTGCTCCGTTCTAGCCAATCACAGTGTTCCAGTAATCCTGTTTGGAAATCTATCATACTATAAAACTATTGCTAGAACAGCATCTTAATGTAATTAGTTTCACAGCTCACTGGCTCAGTCCGATGCTTTTTTCTTTTCTCTGTGGAATTGATTGATATCCAAAGTTAAACAGCAGGCTAAAGTGCAGAGCCAATAATCGCAGCATGCACAACCTTTCTCGCCCTGCTGTCTCTTTTGGACGCTCTGCGACAGCCATAAAGAAGTCTGTAAAACAACTGCCAGTCTCCGTGACCTCCTGCTGGAGACAGTTCACGGGGCTGGTTCTCTCACCTAGTGGGCATGGCTATTTTATCTCCACAGGCAACCTTGAGAAATGAATACCAAAAGAAAAACCAAAAGACTAAGGATGAAGTGGAAGGTTTTGGAGGAGAGCAAGGAAGAGACAGAGGCAGATGTACAGAGAGTGAAATGGAGAGTGAGAGAGCATAGGAAGAGGCAAAGGAAAGAAAATGACTTGGCAGTCACCCAAGTGGATCATTACCTTCTGCTCCACAAATGTGATGTAGTGGAGAAGGTGAAACTGATAGTTTGAAAATGAGAGGAGTGCGCTGGACTGATACTTAATCATTACCACCACTGCACCATGGCAGATAGCAGCTCCGGGCCTCAAGGTGTTCTCCCCTGATGTTCACTGGAACAGATCGACAAGCTTGTTCTCCGCCTCCAAAGGGAGGAGTGTGGCATGAAGCGATTAAAAACACACGGCCCACTTTGTAACTGTCCGCTAAGCGCTGAGGCCCAGCAAGAAAATGTTTGCTCTGTTTTCGAGGCCTTTGATTTATTGACGTACCAGTGGAAACACCACACGTTGACTCTTCCATTTTTGGTCATCTAAATTTAGGCTGATTAATTCTACTGATTTTCCAGTTAGTTCATTGTAACATTTTGCAATAGCAATTACCTGTTAAATAGGAGAAACTGTCCTGGTAAATTCAGTGACTGTTTAGCAAAAGCTGGAACTGTTGCATTTTTCTGAATCTGCTCCATATTTTTTAACCAGTGTTTCTGAAGGCTGGTTTATGCTTGCCGCACGAACGTGATGTGCGGAAAATAGACGCGGGGAGTCGGCACGAGAGTACGTTTATACTCTGGGCGGCTCCACACGGCGTCTACTCCCAAACTCCAGGGGGCAGTGAGCCACAAAAGCACGTCCATCACAGTAAAAAACGAGAGAAGAAGAAAATTCATCAGTTTGTTTTCTGTTTTCACATAGTTATCAATAAACTTACCTCCTCCAGAGGGAAATTTGTGTCTGTTTCCCTGTGTTTAATAAAACTGGTGAGCCAGCTCAACTCTTTCAGAACCTGTGGGACGTTTGGGCTCCCCCCGGGTCTCCACATCTTCCTTTGGTGGTCTTTTTTGCCTTTATGTATCTGTCCCGAATGTTTTTCCAGGTTTTTTTTTTACCCATTCCTCCTCTTTGCCGACTGTCGCTGCAGTTTCCCTCTGTAATGGCAAAATTACTTACATCCATATATATTCATATATATTTTCATATATTTCATATATCATGTAGGCTTCTAACTCTATTTCAGATATATTCATGTCACTGTGTATTATAGAGCAGTTTGGACCTCTTTTGTGTTGTGTCCAGAGTAGAAGGCCAAACCAACATTTCTCACAGGGGTCTTATCTCTAAGTTCCTGACACTAACCAAAACACTTTCCACACATCATAATTTTCTCATGGGAGACAGAAGACTACAGGGTGATTTGTATTTTTGGGTTCAGACCGTCTCAGTCTTTTGTCTGAGGGGTATCTCTTTCTATGGAGCTCCAAATAAAGTGATTTCTTTGACACTGAACGTTTGAACTTATCCTTCTTTATTATAGACGAATTAGTAGAGTAATATTTTTTCCATAACACCTCCATGAATTGTTCACCACTTGGCTGTTGTGGTGGTCTCGATGTGACGAATCATACCAGTGCCTGTACTTCTGTACTTCTGCCACCAGGAGCTCCTGAATGTTGGCCGTGTTGTACGTGTGTCTCTTACAAATTTTCTGAGATGCGTGACGTGAAAAGTTTCCGCTTGAGATGAGCCACGCGAAGGGGCGGGGCTGTGAAAATGACGTCAATTGACTGTGTGAAGCCACGCGGAGCTCGCTGACACGGTAAACATAAACCAGCCTTAAGAGAAAATCAAGTCTCATTGTACAAAACTTATAATATTGAATGAATGAATTGCTATTTATTGTCATTTGATAGCACAGAGTACACACAGCACGGAGTACATCAAACGAGATTGCGATCGATGATTAGGGACATCAGGCCGCCGCAACTGGTGCGCTGCCACAGAACACTTTTCTTCAAAATTTTAAGTGAAGAACACAGGATAATGCAAAGCACAAATATAAGGCATCATACAGTTTTCACACATTCTACATGGACACTGTCATGGAGGCTTAAACGACAAAGAAATTCGTGGAGAATGGATTGGTTGTCAGTCAGGCCTTCCTTTATTGTGCACAAGTGAGAAACTGACAATTGAAGCTTCACCCTCTCTCAGAAGTCAGTTCTGATCTGTTCAGGAAGTCAGTCTAACTTATAGTAGCCCGAGCTAAGCTTAAATGTGATTGATTAATATGATGTATGACGCTGTCGCTAAGCAGAAGACAGAAAATAAGATATAAACAGAAAGAATGCAAGACCTTGGAGTTGTCCTGGGAAATTTTAGGGAGTTGGGTTATGCTGTACAGGGTGGGGAAGCAAAATTTACAATGAACATTTAGTTGTTTTTTCTCAGCAGGCACTACGTCAATTGTTTTGAAACCAAACATATCATGTCATAATCATACCTAACACTACTATCCATACCTTTTCAGAAACTTTTTCCCATATGAGTAATCAGGAAAGCAAACATCAAAGAGTGTGTGATTTGCTGAATGCACTCGTCACACCAAAGGAGATTTCAAAAATAGTTGGAGTGTCCATAAAGACTGTTTATAATGGAAAGAAGAGAATGACTATGAGCAAAACTATTACGAGAAAGTCTGGAAGTGGAGGAAGCAACAAAAAACGTACCAAAGCTTTTATTAAAGCTCTCAAATCCAAAATCCTAAAGGATCCAACCAAATCCATCCAGATACCAGGTATTGCCATGGCTTCAAGCAAACTACCCAGATGGAAATTATGTATGGACACAGGATGGCGCTCCAGCCCACACAGCTAGAAAAATACAAGATTTCTGCACATCCAACTTTAGCAATTTTTGGGAATCATGTTTATGGCCGCCTTCTAGCCCAGATCTAAACCCTCTGGATTCTGCTATTTGGGGCGTTTTAGAACATGCTACCAATAGAACATCACACAGCAGTGTCGACTTTCTTAAAGATACTATTAAAGAAGAATGGGAGAAGTTGTCACCTGAATATTTGAGGAACACTTGCGCAAGTTTCAGGAAGCGTGTGAAGGCAGTTAATTGAGAAAGAAGGAGGACACATAGAATAAAAACATTTTCTATTATGTAAATTTTCTTGTGGCAAATAAATTCTCATGACTTTCAATAAACTAATTGGTCATACACTGTCTTTCAATCCCTGCCTCAAAATATTGTAAATTTTGCTTCCCCACCCTGTATCTTGTGGTATCGTTAGAGACAAAGTAGCTTACAAAATATGCAGGATTGAGAAACTGACTGAGAGTAAACATTCCTATCTAGGCCTGTGGTTAGAAAGAGAATGAAAACTGAAGAGCTATCATAGGTGTATTATAAACTAATAGAAGACTTACGGTCAGTATTAAAATCAGTATTAACAACACATGCTGGTATTTTTTCATGGATTTGATAGGATTGATGATGGTGAAAAAAAACATAGTTTGAGAGCAGACAAGATTTGGAGTTGGGGCGGGGGAGAATGTGTGTGTGTTGTGTCTTTGTCCTTAGACGAATGTGTGCAAAATAAGAGACACCAGTAGGTCAATCTGTCCTTCAGTTGTTGCCAGTCTTTATCAGTTCACTCCCTACTGTGTCTTGCTGCTGTCTTTCCAATTTTGCGATAGATCAGGGCCATTCCAAGACCAATCAGAAGGTGTGCCGCTATCATAAATCCAAACTGGTAGATATCTTCGATATCCTCCACCGACAGAGCAGACAGACAAACCACTCTCCACTTGTCCCAAGCGTCCATGGTGTATCCGGCTGTGAAAGTTCCGTCAGGGCAGGCGGGTTCCCCGGGGCCCATCTTCCTGGCTGAAAAAATCTTATCAATTGCGCTGAGTGACCAGTTGATCAGTTCCATATTTGCTGTTTGAGAGCTCAGCAAGCAGAGGATCCAAAAGTTAAAGTAAGTCAGACGAGACAACTGCAAGGCTAACTACTACTAATGGTGACGTCCGTCAGCCGCCAAACTTTGACACACAGATTGTCCATATAAAGTGAATGGGAGTTCAGAACACAGAATTCCCCTCCGACCATGAAGTCTTTGGTAACGTCGAACCGACATGCCCCCCCGACCCCCTCTCACGATTTCCGCGTGTGGAAATTGTCTAGTTATTATTATTATTATTATTATTTTTATTATTATTATTATTATTATTATCATTATTATTATTATTATTATTATTATTATTATCAGTAGTAGTGGTAGTAGTAGTATTTGCTGCACATTGTCCATTTTACATCTTCATTTCTATATATCATAATTATTCTTTTATCTATTTGTTTACTTCTTTGTATTTTATGCATTGTCTGTTTTATCTTGTTGTACAGTGTTATTATTAGTAGTAGTAGTATTGTTGTTATTATTATTATTATTTTATTATTATTATTATTATTATTATTATTATTATTAATAATGATAATAATAATAATAAGAAGAAGAATAAGAATAATTGTAAGGAAATGTTTGTTTTTATATTGTATGCCATAGCTGTAATCTGGAAATAACATTCAAAAATAAATGTTAAAAAATCATTAATTTCCTAAAATATTAAAAAATTCTAAAGTAATGACAAAAATCAAATGCTATAACATGCTAGTAAGCACTTTGCAGCATATATGTTATTTATCATTTGAGACTTTAATAGTGCATACATCACGTACTATGTTAGTGTTTTTGCTGGTGTGAATTAGTGGGATGTAAGTCTATTTTCCTGGAGACACTGTGTAACAATAATGATCTACTGCAGTGGTTTCCAACCTTTTTTGGCTCATGACCCCATTTTAACATCACAAATTTCTGGTGACCTCAGATATTCAAAACACAGACTTTTTTTGTTGTTGCTAGAATTCATTTGTTTTTGATCATGTAATAGTTTGCTATATTATGTTGCAAATAAACATTAATTTCAGATGACATTTAGTCTATATAATGTACATTATTATGGACGGAGGCAGAAAAGCCAGGTGTAGATTACTGTACAAAGTGAGAATTTGATTTTCCTTGGTCAGGATATGTACAGTCAGTCCAACTTAGATTTACAAGGATGACAATTAATACTGAACAAACAAGAACTCAAACTATGAATTATGAAAGAGCTGCAGCATCTGAAACTGACCACAATGAACATTTGAAAGATAAACAGAACCACAGTGCTTCAGTTTCAGCTTCACAGTTTGTCATGTCTTTTGTGTACTGTGGTTGTCATAGATACACTATATTGCCAAAAGTATTTGCTCACCTGCCTTGACTCGCATATGAATTTCAGTGCCATTCCATTCCTAGTCTATGGGTTCAATATGACGTGGGTCCACCCTTTGCAGCTATAACAGCTTCAACTCTTCTGGGAAGGCTGTCCACAAGGTTTAGGAGTGTGTTCATGGGAATTTTGGACCATTCTTCCAGAAGCACATTTGTGAGGTCACACACTGATGTTGGACAGAAGGCCTGGCTCTCAGTCTCCGCTCTAATTTATCCCAAAGGTGTTCTATGGGGTTGAGGTCAGGACTCTGTGCAGGCCAGTCCAGTTCATCCACACCAGACTCTGTCATCCATGTCTTTATGGACCTTGCTTTGTGCACTGGTGCACAGTCATGTTGGAAGAGGAAGGGGCCAGCTCCAAACTGTTCCCACAAAGTTGGGAGCATGGAATTGTCCAAAATGTCTTGGTCTGCTGAAGCATTCCCAGTTCCTTTCACTGGAACTAAGGGGCTGAGTCCAGCTCCTGAAAAACAACCCCACACCATAATCCCCCCTCCACCAAACTTCACACTTGGCACAATGCGGTCCGACAAGTATCATTCTCCTGGCGACCGCCAAACCCAGACCCGTCCATCAGACTACCAGATGGAGAAGCGTGATTGGTCACTCCAGAGAAGGCGCCTCCACTGCTCTAGAGTCCAGTGGTGGCGTGCTTTACACCACTGCATCCGGCGCTTTGCATTGCACTTGGTGATGTATGGCTTGGATGCAGCTGCTCGGCCACGGAAACCCATTCCATGAAGCTCTCTGCGCACTGTTCTGGAGCTAATCTGAAGGCCACATGAAGTTTGGAGGTCTGTAGCCATTGACTCTGCAGAAAGTTGGCAACCTCTTCGCACTATGCACCTCAGCATCTGCTGACCCCGCTCCGTCAGTTTACGTGGCCTACCACTTCATGGCTGAGTTGCTGTCGTTCCCAAACACTTCCACTTTCTTATAATACAGCTGACAGTTGACTGTGGAATATTTAGGAGCCAAGAAATTTCACGACTGGATTTGTTGCACAGGTGGCATCCTATCACAGTTCCACGCTGGAATTCACTGAGCTCCTGAGAGTGACCCATTCTGTCACAAATGTTTGTAAAAGCAGTCTGCACGCCTAGGTGCTTGATTTTATACACCTGTGGCCATGGAAGTGATTGGAACACCTGATTCTGATTATTTGGATGGGTGAGCCAATACTTTTGGCAAGATAGATAGATAGATAGATAGATAGATAGTATTGGGTTTTTTTAATCAATTACTAGAAATTTCAGGCGACCCTATTTGAATTTCAGGCGACCCCACGTGGGGTCCCGACCCCAAGGTTGAAAACCACTGATGTAATGTGTGTGTTAGTATTAATGCAATTCATGTACTGTCATAATAAAAAACAACAAGCACGATTTTCTGATTTGTAGATATAATTCAGGCTCTTGCATTCAATCACAAAGAGTAAGACACAGTAGACTTTGAGTACAAACAGACATATTCCAGTCAAAACTGGGCTAAAAATGGAATCCAGGAAGTTTTGCTTACTGTACAAGGCCTCCTCAATTTTTCTGCGATTCATCAAATGAAATAAGACTCCAACAAGATGTTTTTGAAGTAAACATTCTTGGATTACCTTCCCCAGAAGATGTCAATGATAAAATGAGAGTAGACACCAGCATGGTCCCTGTGTGGAGAAAACAGATACCTTTGGACTGCACCATAATGGGTTTCTCAAAGAGGACCTTGCTCTTAGTGCAAGGTTGGCTCAATGTGAATAACAGGCAACTTACTCATCCTGTTAGACATTTTGAAACAGGAGCTCAGGTCACTGCAAGGATCACACCATAATGGAAATTTAGACTTAACAGACAGGGGAAGTAATTGCTTGATTCTAAAGCACCTTCTCGGTATAAGTGAAATTTAAATGAAATGTGATTTAAATGTCATTTTTATATATCACTTTCCTTTGTTATAAAATGATGTAAAGCGGGGGTTTCAAACTCATTTTCTTTCAGGGGCCACATTCGGTCTGATTTGATCTCCAGTGGGACGAACCAGTAAAATAATAGCATAAAAACCGATAAATAATGACAACTGCAAATTTTTGTCTTTGTTTTAATGCAAAAAAAAACCTATTAAATTATGAAAATACTTACTTTTGTAAACTTAGCAAACACTAAAGATGTAAATAACCGGGAAAAAAATGACATTTCTTAAGAAAAATAAGTGCACTTTTAACAATATTCTGCCTCAACTTATCATTTCTACATGAGCATTATGGAACCGAACTACAAAGACACTAAACACTGAGTAACAGGCAGAAAATAGTTAAAATTGTGCTTTATTTTCTTTAGATATTTCAGGTTGTTCATATTTGTTCAGGTTATTCACATTTTATTGTTACAGGATAGTTTGTTAATGTAAATATTTTCATAATTTAATGTTATTTTTTGCACTAAAACAAAGAAAAAAATTAGAAGTTGTCATTATTTATAGACATAATGTAATATTTTTTCCACATCAAACCGAGAAGAAAATATGGAGTCATTATTTTTTGTAGGTTATTCTGCTGTTATTATTTGACTGTAGATCAAATTGGTATGTAAGTGGAACCTGAACTAAAATGAGTTCCACAGCCGTGACTGTGGAATTTTTGCACTTTGCAAATTGTCGGCTTCCTAATAAAACTTGCTAAGTGACATTTTTGGTTGGGAATAAAAACCTGCTATCTCCTCTATTATAGCTTCAAATTTCAGTCTCCTGTGAAAGTTGTTTATATTCTATCATAAGTACCAACATTAAAGGAACAGATATTTTTTGTCATATTTCACAGTTTCCTGTTACATAAACAGTTTATTGTTTCTCCTGTAAAATTTGCCAAAAGTCATATAGCAGGTTTTATTGGGAAGCTGATGAAATTCATCCCATGGGCCGCGTTTGGAACCTTTGGCGGGCCACATTTGGCCCCCGGGCCACATGTTTGAGACCCCTGATGTAAAGCTTATTTGAGCAGTAGCTAGGATTTCCATTTTAACATGTCACTTCCCAAACAATAAACAGTTTTCTACCGCTTATGACTGGAATTCTTCGCTTAAAACTCACCTCATTCGTAACGCTCTCATCATTTAAAAGGCCAGTAGTCGCTTTTCCATTGGACATCTGTGCAAAACTTTACCGATATTTACCAAATGTATTAAAAAAAAACAGTTGCAACAAAAGTTGCGTAATGTCGTTTTTTCCATTAAATCACAAATGCGACGATTTGTTTATTTATTTTTGCAAGATGGCACGAGAAGTCATTCCGTAAACTTGATGACGAACGTAAATATCAGGGTTGAAGATGGACCTGTGGAGTTGAGTTAATGAAGAATTCAGACCCAAGCAGAGCATTTACAGTTTATGTAGACCACAGGGAAATGTTTGAAAATGCATAATTCTATTTAAAAAAGCAAAATATCACTCCTTCAAGTTATGTTGCCATAAATTTGTTGGCTGTACTGTGTTTAAATGTCTGTTAAATGTCCAAGCTGCAAAGACAGTTAGTTGACTCAGTTCCACCCGTTCCAATCCGACAGTTTATATTGAAATTAGGAACTAATTATCTCTAACTTTGCAGCCCCCGGTGACAAATGACTTGGAACGGTGGAGTAAATAAATACATTTTCCTAAATACTAGGAGTCAAAAGTTTTTGCCAGTACGACCATGAAATGGACATTAAATTCTGGAAAAAAGGAAAAAAATATCGACTAAGGTTCTCATAATTCATGCATGAAAGGGTTAAATTCTGCTCTAAGTAGTCTTAAAAAGTCTTAAATTTGCATCGTTGCATGTCCGCCGTCTGATATTACTGAACTAGACGGGGAAGAACCCTCCTGCCTATGATTCACATGTGCAAAAAAGATCCTGATGTGATACGTGACCATGCAAGCACGCATTGTGTTGACGCGACCTGGCCATTCAGCCTGAAGTCGAGTTGTAAATTATCAGATATGAATCGGATTTAGGACCTCATATGAAAGTGGCCTAGGTCAGATTTTGAAAAAACTGGATTTGTTCAACGACCTGGAGGGGGTGGGGCCTGAAGTTGCTCATTTGCATTTAAAGGGCCAGCACTCAAAACTACCTTTCTGGTGTCATTACTCAGAAATAGGGTTGAAGATGGACCTGTGGAGTTGAGTTAATGAAGAATTCAGACCCAAGCATAGCATTTACAGTTTATGTAGACCACAGGGAAATGTTTAAGAAAGCAAAATATCACTCCTTTAAGTTATGTTGCCATAAAGTTGTTGGCTGTACTGTGTTTAAATGTCTGTTAAATGTCCAAGCTGCAAAGACAGTTAGTTGACTCAGTTCCACCCGTTCCAATCCGACAGTTTATATTGAAATTAGGAACCAATTATCTCTAACTTTGCAGCCCCCGGTGACATATGACTTGGAACGGTGGAGTAAATAAATACATTTTCCTAAATTCTAGGAGTCTAAATTTTTTACCAGTATGACCATGAAATGGACATTAACCACTTCATGCACAGTGGTCACTACAGTGGACAGCTATTCTCCAGCTGTTCTCTTGTATATTCATAGGTTATGTTGTTTTAGTTCCATATCAGACAACACAGTGGACACTTACGCATCATCCCATACACTGACATTCATACTGAGCTGTTCTCTTTTTTTTCTTACAGTGGATAATTTTTTGGGCTGTTCTCTTTTTTTTCTTACAGTGGGTAATGTTTTTGGGCTGTTCTCTTTTTTTCTTATAATGGATAATTTTTTGGGCTGTTTTCTTGTTTTTCTTATAGTGGATAATTTTTGGGGCTGTTATCTTTTTTTTCTTACAGTGGATAATTTTTTGGGCTGTTATGTTTTTTTTCTTATAGTGGATAATTTTTTGGGCTGTTTTCTTGTTTTTCTTATAGTGGATAATTTTTTGGGCTGTTCCCTTTTTTTCTTATAGTGGGTAATTTTTGGGCTGTTATCTCTTTTTCTTCTTAGATGGATAATATTTTGGGCTGTTCCACCTCTGGGCCACCGCAAGAAACAAATCTACCTTCATAAAAAAAACAGGGTTATTTTTTTAAAAAAAATCACTTGCATTGTTTTTTTTTAGGCCTAAAGAGGAATAAAAACACTCAGGAAAAAAATATCGACTAAGGTTCTCATAATTCATGCATGAAAGGGTTAAATTCTGCTCTAAGTAGTCTTAAAAAGTCTTAAATTTGCATCGTTGCATGTCCGCCGTCTGATATTACTGAACTGGGAGTACTGGAAGAACCCTCCTGCCTGTGTTCACTGGATTAGAAAGGTGATGTTGGGATTGGAGCTGGAAAAAATTAGGTATACAGTCCACGGGTTGGAGGATAAACATGACAGAACCTGGTCACAGTTCAGAACTCATATCAAGAACCTGCCTTTTTCCTGATTCCTTGTTTTTATCTAATGTATTTTTCTTTCCTCCTCACTCTTTTCCTGCCATCCTAGTCTTCTCGATGCCCACAGTTGGACTGCTGGGACTTTTTTTCTTATGCCAGAGGTCCAGAATGTTGGTGATATGACCAGAATGATCAACACAGATTGGTTTGAGTCTTTTTTTTTTCTTTTGGTGTTCTGTTTGTCCATTTGAAACATACATTTATATCAGGGGTGTCAAACATGCAGCCCAGGGGCCAAAACTGTCCCGCCAAACGGTCCAATCCGGCCCACGGGATGAATTAGTGAAACATAAAAATTACACTGACGATATTAACAGTCAAGGATGTCAAAATAAATTTAGTTCAATTCCATCTAAAGTGGGTCAGACCAGTAAAATAATATCATAATAAACTATAAAGAATGAAATCCACAATTTTTTCTCTTTTTTTTGTGTAATAAAAGTAAAATTACACAAAAATATTAACATTTACAGACTAGCCTTTTACAAAAAAATGGGAAAAACCTGAATATGAACAGCCTGAAATGTCTTAAGAGATTTAAGAGTAATTGTACCAATATTCTGTCTGTTATTAAATGTTTTGTGTATTTGTAGATCCACTGTGATCTGTATGGTGTAATAAACATGTAAAAATGAGAAGCTGAGGCCAAATAATGGCATAAATTGTTAAAATTGCACTTTTTTTCTTAATAAATTTCATTTCGGTTATGGTTTGTTCATGTTTTTCCACATTTTTTTAAAGGGTAGTTTGTAGATGTCAAAAATTTGATAATTTAATCTTACTTTTTTCACTCTAAAACATAGAAATTAGACATACAAATTTTGGAATTGATATTATTTATGTATTGTTATGTTATTATTTTAATGATCCGGCCCACTGCAGGTCATATTGGGTTTTATGTGGCCCCTGAACTAACATGAGTTTGACACCCCTGGTTTATATGGATGTATTTGTGGGGATGCCACCTGGATGGAGAGGTGGCACATTCACAAATTGTGTAAGAAATTCCTTAATGATGTAATTGTTATGGGAAAATGACAAATAAAGTTGTTTAAAAAAAAAAAAAAATCTTAAATTTACCTTGTACAAACCTATGCAAACCCCAGTATATTCTCCAGCTTATTCTGGTATTCACATAGGATTGCTCCTGTCACTTAATTAAGCCTTGATGTTGTTGTTGTCTGAAGCCAAATGCTGTCCATCAAATGTGTAGGAACCCCAAACATGGTCTGCTGCTGTGATTGTTAAGTAAAAAATCAACATCCCCCTATATTCTATCCACGCTCTGAGTTACCGTGCTGAGAGTGTTTGCTGTGATATAGTGCTGCAGTCAGCAGCTACAGACATCTGAGAAACAAGGAGGTTGCTTCTGGACAGGGTTAGACAGGTATCATGGAATTTTACACATTTTATGCATTATTAATGCTTCAGTACTGGAGAAACTTTCTGGTCCGTTTTGTGAACAGTTACTAAATATTTGTTTTGGGGTTTTTTTTGTTTTTTTTGTTGAATTCCAGAAGTGTGTTTTGAAAAGCCTGCCTTCAGAGACAGCTTAGACACATAAAAGATTCAGAAAGACACCCTTGATCAGAGCAGCCTATTGGCAGAGCTAAGCATACGCTGTAAAAAAAAAAAAAAAATTAAAAAATTTTTTTTAAAAAACCAATCAATAAAAAACATGCAATATGTTTCTATATATACTGTAAAAAAAAAAATCTGTAATTTAACAGAATTTTCACTGTTTATTTTACAGATTTTTCCTGTATTTTTAAGATACAGGAAAATATCAATGAAATGACAAAAACAGACTGGGATTTTACATGTCAAATGTAAAATAAAATGAAAAACTGTAACTGTGAATAACCATAAAATTTCAGTTTTTTAAAAGATTTTTTTTTTCTTTTTTCACAGAAAAATACAGTTAAAATACATTTGCAAATGTATCATAATTTCACAAAAATATTTCTGGTCTATTTATGAGATTAAACTGTTAATTTAAAGTTTAATACTGTAAAATAAATAAATAAATAAATGAGATAAAATTACTGACAATTAACCATTAAAGATGTATTTGTTCTGGAAGTTTAACAAGACTTGTTTGTTCATTGACAAATATCTTGTGTAATTACGGGAGGTTTCACAACAAAAATACTGAATAAATGTATTTTTGTGAATGTATAACATGTATAAGCACTGATAAACTGTCCAAATACAGTTTTTATCAGTGGATTGTACAACTTAGTCTCACTGAAAATTATTTCTATATATAATTATAGGTAATTTAATTGTTTTAATACATGAAAATATTCTTTATTAAACATTAAAAGGTTTTTTTAAAAATATGCAAAATGTCATGTAAAGTTGGGGCAAAAAACTGTATTTTAATTATGGAAGATTACCATATTTTTATGAAATGGTTATTTTCCGTTATTTTACAGTTTTGTTTTTTTTTTTCATTTTTTTTTGTGTGCAAATGTATCGTAATTTCACAAATATTTATTTTCTTTTTATGAGATTAAATTGTTAATTTAAAGTTTAATACTGTAAAAAAAAAACAATAATAATAATAATAATAATAATAAAACGAGATTAAATTACTGACAGTTAACCGTTAAAGAAGTATTTGTTCTGTAAGTTTATCAAGACTTGTTTATTAATTCACAAATATCTTGTGTAATTATGGGAGGTTTCAAAACAAAAATGTTGAAGAAATGTATTTTTGTGAATGTATAACATGTATAAGCACTGATAAACTGTCCAAATATTTGTGTTTTTATTTATTTGTTTTATTATGTTTTTATCAGTGGATTGTACAACTTATTCTCATTGAAAATTATTTCTATATATATTTATAGGTAATTTGATTGTTTTAATACATGTAAATATTCTTTATTAAACATTAAAAAGTCAAAAAAATATGCAAAATGTCATGTAAAGTTGGGGCAAAGAACTGTATTTTAATTATGGAAAATTACCATATTTTTATGAGATGGTTATTTTCTGTTATTTTACAGTATTTTTTCAGCACCCCTGCTGCTAGAATGATACAGTTTTTTTTACTGTTTTTTTTTTTTTTTTTTTTTACAGTGTAGTTGCAGCTCATGTCAGAGACAGAGACTCATCACCCAAAAAGGTGGCAGACCTTACTACTCTGCCAGCACACCTCTTATCACTGCACGAGGCCTAACGTCGCACATTTTCATTTTACGAACACCAGATTTCAGCTTTGACAAAAGTGTGATAATCCTGAGCCTTGAATCAAAATAGATCACATGACCCAGTTTCTCTACTTTATAGTGCATGCCATTGCAGCCATCTAAGACTGTCATCACGGAGCTTATCAAACACTGTCTTATCAAACATTCATGCTCTATTTTCCTGGCCAAGGTCCCAAGGCGGAATAAGTCTAGACAACACACTTCATCTGGCTCTGATATCTGATGAATAATTACGGAGATATTAAAGGAAGCTTTGCATTTCTTCTGTCAGTTTTCAATGTTTTTAATTCGGTGCATTTGCATAAATAAAATGGATGCTTTTTGTAAAATAGTCACTGCTGTTGATCTCCTGTCTCTGCACTGGTTTAAAAAGACCCCCTCCCCATAATACACAGACACACACTTTCCGTTTCCTCTTATATATATATAGTCCAATCCAATCAACCTCAGCTACAGGTCTCTGTCAAGGAAGGTGATGTTCTATTTTCTTCAAGGAGAGCGAAAGTGCTTCAATTTCAAAGAAGTTGTTATTTGCCTTCTATCTGTGTGTCGTCCTTGAACCAAAACATCATCCCTCAAAAGCTGTTTACCTACGTGGGTCATTGCCATTCTTTCTCATACGTCCCTGTGTTTCATTAACCTTTATAACCATACTCTGCTGTAACAAATACAGACTTTGCAAAAAAAAAAAGATATTTGGGCTGCATTTAAAGGCAGACTTTGGGGGCTGGATGCTGTACACGCATCTAGCCCAGTCCCACAATCCTTCAGCTCCATCAGTCTGCGTGAATGAGAGGCATAAACTGGTGTGATATTTGTGTATACCAGGGCAACGTGAGAAATAAAAGTGAATACTGATGGAATTTGAACTGAAAGAGTATGTGAATCTAAATTCTTTGGCGTGTTTATAAACCATAACCTCTGCTGGAAACCACATATAGAATATATTAAATATAAACTGTCTGAATCTAATGCTATTCTGTACAAAACAAGGGATTTATTCAAGAAAAAATCTATCTATCTATCTATCTATCTATCTATCTATCTATCTATCTATCTATCTATCTATCTATCTATCTATCTATCTATCTATCTATCTATCTATCTATCTATCTATCTATCTATCTATCTATCTATCTATCTATCTATCTATCTATCTATCTATCCCCACTACCATGTTCTATGAGCACATTTCTGAACACAAAATTTAACACTACAGCAACGTGGCCCTATTGTTTATCTGTTGCTAGGTAACTCACTTCAGTTCTATGATTCTATGATTCTGGGCAAGGCTATTGTAAAGCTATTATATTCCAAAATATCTCCCAAAATACTGGTCCTATTAACTCGCCGTTTTCACTAGTCTCTTTTTTGACCAAAAATAAATAAGCATGTCAAACTGTAGCAGTCAGCTCTTTCCGAATTTTGTGTGATGCAAGAGACACACAGATACAGTCCACTTCCCTTTTATTTTATGTATATATATATATATATATGTATATATATATATACACACACACACACACACACACACACATATATATATATATATATATATATATATATATATATATATATGTGTGTATATATGTATATTAGGCCTGTAACAGTACACGTACCGAACCGAACCGTTTCGGTACACACCTGTTCGGTTCGGTACACAGCTGTACCGAAATGGCACAGTATGATGAGAAAAAGAAAAAGGAACGAAAGACGTCGTTCGATGCAGAACTTTAAATTCACGCAAGTTTCACACGGACATATGGAAGGACACACACATTGACCCAGAATATGAAATAGCAGCTGATATAAGGTTAAAAAAAACAACAAATATGATGTGAACCTGGAAGGAAGAGACTGAAGACCCTCCACCATCAGTACAGTCCAGTTTGGATCAGTTCAGGTTCAGGTGAAAGACAACAACAAGGAAAGAGACGGTGATAAGACGGACGTTGTTTGGCCGCTAGGAACTACGGTAGTTCTAAAACACTTACACTAGCTCTGTCTGTCTGTCTGTCTATCACACACGCTGTATAACAGAGGAATAAATACAACGTTGAAAGTATGTAAAGTTTCACTTTCGTTTCACGACAGCGTTCGTTACGTTAGTTATGGACCGCACCCACAGGTATATAACTGCGCGCCCCCCCTACCCCCCGGCTCCAACAAAAAAAAAAAAAAAAAAAAAAAAATCCCATGCACACAGGCATGCAACACAGTTTGTTCTCTGTCCTAACATAAATAATTTGGCTCATTGTGTTGTCAATGTTTCTCTTCAGTTTGTTTAAACAGAATACCAGTTTACCTTCTTGTTAATGTTGCACTTCATGTGGAATTTTTTTGTTATTTTTATGCAGAATGTGAACTGACAGAACTGTGATTAGATTTTTCTTGTTTGTTGAGATAAGAAATGTCTACATAATATGTAGACACATCAGGAAAAGTAAAATTTGCATAAATATTTTAATATTAAATTTATTCAGACATCACCAGATTAATACAAGTTACCTTTGTCCTCTACATTTACAACAGGTGCTCAAAGTGGTGGCCATTGGCTTCCAGACATTCATGTGTACGGCGAACTACTGCTTGGGTAACGTATCGGTACCATGTGTTTCGAACTTATCACGAATCCGTGAAATTGTCAGATGTGTAGGAGGTTCTGAACCAAACTCACGCCTCCATTGTCTTTGGACTTCAACAACATTCTCAAATTTGAAGTACCACTTTAAAATTATATCACATTCCTCAATCGACAACCATACCAGGGCTATGTTGTAGACGTCACTTATTGATGCTACATTCATGAGGGTAATGCCATCTGTTGGGAAAACATCGTACAACTGTACACAGTGTTATCATAATTTGATCAAACTTTGAAAGAGGTACCTATATGTATGGAAGTACTTAAACAAAGTAAGTATTTATGCAAGTTTCTCTTTTCCTGATGTGTGTATACATTATTTTGGCTGACTGTATATCTATTGCTGTGTTGAAGTTGGAGAAATGTAAATAAAACAAAGCTGGACACTATAAGTAAACATGACTAAAGTTTAACTAAAGTTCTTAGAATAATAACTAAATCTGGCCTACAAATCGACTTTTACAGGATCATGTACTCATTGATAATACTTTTCAAGTTAAAAACAAAAACTTTCCTGTTTGTTCCTTGATCAAAACAACAAATTTGCTCTAACATCCTCCAAAAGTTGAAAGTTTTGAAGTGTAGTTTGGTATTTATATCTAGAAGACAAATAAACAGCCAACTCCTCCTCATTATTAATGGGAAATGTTAAAAATAAAAAGCCTCAACACTGACTTTTAACATTTGACTAACCTCTGTCTTTTAATACTAAGATCATTCACCGGTAAATGGGCTAATATCTCTTCAATCACTGGGCGGGTCTCTATTATAAACCTTTTTATCAGTGGGTTTTCACTTGAAGAGGAACAAATTACTTGAAAAAATGCAGAGATAAAAGTCAACGAGCTTGAAGGACCACTCGAAGATAATGATTTGTGTCAAGGGGATGATATTGTTTCACTGTAGTCTTGGATATTGCTTCGGCGCTCAGGTTAGGTATGGGAAGACTCAAGCTGATAGAAGAAGAATAAAAGTATTTTACAAGTGACTGAACACCTAGTCTGTGTAAAAACAAAACACAAATCTAACCCTGTGAATACCGCCGGACTGTGTCACCACAGCTTTAGGCCAAACTCTTCATCTAAATTCATTAGTAAATATTCATGACAGAATGAACAAACACGAGGTCCTGATTACTTCGACATAAGACTGACCTCTATCAATATGTAAATCATTTAAATTAGAGATTTTGCCACGGAGTGAAATCGGTAGTTACGCAATATTCCGTCTGGAATGCAGGCCGAGACGATTTGGCGTAGCCCGAAGCCCTCCCCATGTGTCTCTCAGACTCCCTCCCCACTACAAACCCTCTCTGCCAGAGTGCCTTGCATTATTTACATGTTTATGATTAGTTAAGCCTCACATGGAGCTGCCATCTGCTGGAAAGTGGCGTGTAGAATTGAAGTGCCATTAGGCCTATTTACTTTTACTGAAGGAGAAGAGAATAATAAGGAGACAGAGCTGTGCAGCTTACAACGCAATTCTCACTAAAGTCCATTGTCACCAGTGCCTTAAAGTCATAAAATGTGGTATTCATGCCTCATTAAGTGCTCCATTGCTCAACATTAGTGTTTAAAAATTAACCCTAAACTAGAATAAAATTGTGCAGATGGTGCTTGACAACCGGCGCCTCACAGAATGCACACCTTCACTATAGTTACCTGCCAACTCTTCAAGTATTCAAGCCCAGAACATCTAAATATGAGGCGTAAATGAATTCTAAATAAGACTGCGACAAAGGACCACAAATTCTGTTCTTTCAATGCATTCACTTTTGTTCTTTGCGTATATTTTACAGGGTGGGGAAGCAAAATTTACAATGAGCGTTTAGTTGTTTTTTCTCAGCAGGCACTACGTCAATTGTTTTGAAACCAAACATATATTGATGTCATAATCATACCTAACACTATTATCCATACCTTTTCAGAAACTTTTGCCCATATGAGTAATCAGGAAAGCAAACGTCAAAGAGTGTGTGATTTGCTGAATGCACTCGTCACACCAAAGGAGATTTCAAAAATAGTTGGAGTGTCCATAAAGACTGTTTATAATGGAAAGAAGAGAATGACTATGAGCAAAACTATTACGAGAAAGTCTGGAAGATACTATTAAAGAAGAATGGGAGAAGTTGTCACCTGAATATTTGAGGAACACTTGTGCAAGTTTCAGGAAGCGTGTGAAGGCAGTTATTGAGAAAGAAGGAGGACACATAGAATAAAAACATTTTCTATTATGTACATTTTCTTGTGGCAAATAAATTCACATGACTTTCAATAAACTAATTGGTCATACACTGTCTTTCAATCCCTGCCTAAAAACAGTGTAAATTTTGCTTCCCCACCCTGTATATTGTTTTATGTTCTTTGTTGAATGCAGGCTAATTCAGTTTTATATTTTTCTTTTTCTTTTCTGTTCTTTTTTTTTGTTTCGCACAGACTGTCTGGCACTCCAGTTCAAAAGCAGACTGACCTGCAAAACCTCACCATGAAAAAGGAAACATTTCTCACACTTCACGGTAGACGTAAAAGACATGAAAAGGTTTTATCAGCTGAAGCCTGTTTGTTTATACTGGGTCATTCACAGGGTCAAAATCATTAGAAAAACTGTAAGAGTTTTAATTAATTTCAACAATCATTGAAGCAGAATAGATAGTTACCATAATAGATTACATGATATGGAAGCACTGTTCCATTACAGCTCAGTAATAACATGGTAATACTGGGGTAGAGATGTATCAGAGGCCATTTCCCATAGACTGGAAGCTCAGCTGCCCCTAAGATTACGAAAATAAATGGTTAAATATGTTCGGTTGTGTTGACATTTCATTGACTACAAATGTGTTCGAACACGTTCATCTCACAGACGAGTTCGTTCAGAATCAGCTTTATCACAAACCAACAGACTCGATGTTGTTCACTTCTCATCCATTCCCGTTGCGCTGTTTTCTCATTTGATCTCTGCTCAGTGCATTTGCCCGTAGAAGCTCGGCGTCCATGCACTTCAATGGGACTGAGTGGAACAGTTTTTTTCATTGCCACAAAACTGGACGGTAATTGGATAAATGCCACCATGTTGTCCTGCCCCCGGACGCTCAGCATCTCTGGGGGTGAATGGAGCTGTGGGCGGAGCTCAGCTGGGCTGTACGCTGAGCTTCTACGTGCTGATTGGAGGATCAGTCGAAAGGCCGAATCCCATTTGATTGACAGTTATTTTGAGATCTACTCCTTCACTGACACAGTTCAGTTTAAAACCGTCGCGCATTCTGCTGTGAAACCGAGAGAGAAACCACTACAAAATTACTTCTTCATTTCTTGCACTGTAAATAAAACACACTCATTGTACTTCCTTGTTTCAATTTATCATAATTTCAAGGTTTTCTTGTTTCAGTTACATAATTTAATCATTTCTTGTTCGAGTTTAATATCATTTTGTAGATAGTTAAATCAGTCATACTATTGGCTAGGTCGGAGTGAACTAGCTATCAAGTCTCAATGCTCAAATATTATTATTTTTGAACAAACAAAAACATAATATAACACAAACGTCTAACAAATTGGTAATTCCTTTTCAAAATTGTCAAAGTTCTTCCTCCTTCCTCATTAATGACAGTCTTGTAGTGTCACTGGAAAGGCCTTTGGTGAATGAATTTCTCCCCCTGGTGGATTACCTGTGTATTGCATGTATCTAATTGTATACATCAGGTTTTTCAAGAAAAAAATATCACACTGATCATGTAGAGGGCTTCAAAACTCATGCATCAAATATATGTTTGGCATTATAGGGTTAAATCATTCAGAAATGTGACATGTCAAAGGACATGTTTAACAGCTACAGTAACAAACATTTTTCTATATCTCAACAGTTTAAAAAATAATAATAATAATAATTATAATATAGGGCTAAATAATTTTCATCAGTTATTACTATTATTTGTTATTCATTCATTAATTATCTGAACCAGCTTTATCCTCACTAGGGTCACGGGGGTCGCTGGAGCCTATCCCAGCTACTTATGGGCGAAGGCGGGGTACACCCTGGTTCATCACAGGGCTGACATATAGAGACAAACAATCATGACATTCACACTTATGGGCAATTTAGATGAACCAGTTAACCAATTAGTGCATGTCTTTGGATGGTAGGAGGAAGCTGGAGTACCTGGAGAGAACCCACACAGAAAGGTCCCACCCCCATCGACTGCTGTTGGAAATGAACCCAAGACCTTCTTGCTGCAAGAAGGTCCTGGGTTTGATTCCAACAGCAGTCGAATGGAACCCAGTTATTTGGTTATTACTTTAGTAATTACATAGTATTTCAACATTATTACCTCGGCTGTACTTGGACCTTTTCGAGTCGTCCTATGCCTGTAAAAGCCTCATTGACTCGTGTCACTATTACTATATTTTTCCCCAGTTGTGAAATGCTCCAGTTTACACTACATTACATAGACTTTATACAACAGTTAATGCCAGGATAAAGGCATGGTGAATAACATGGCAGTAAATGTGTTTAAATGTACTAAATGAGCCCTTAAGGGAGCCATTTAAAATCTTATTTCCACAAGTCTATCATTTCCCAAATACGTTCCACCACTGTAACAGCCTGGTTTACTTCTGCCACAAACAGATTCTGACATGAATGGATGGTTTTGCCACAGGGACACTTTGGCTGAGAAAAGTTTTTACACCTCCCGAGGGCTTCGCTACAATTTAATCTGCTATCTGATTTGAGAAGCGCGTCACAGACAGCCAAACTAATATGCACTGGGGACATGGTTACTTTACATTTCATAAAATGTTGTCAGATTCACGAGCCAGAGACCGATGCTGAAGAGCGGAGACGTAGCGCTCCGGGCTGCAGCTGATAGCGCTTCTACCCAGCGAGAGTCTAAGGTGCTCGGCAGGCAGTCAGTTGGCATGTGGCCCGCCTGGCTGTCTGGCAGCGAACGCAGCCGACAAGGGCTGACGGCAGCTCCGGTTCGGTTCTATTTGTGCCCTTTTTCCCACCACTGCAAACTAAATAAAGGAATGTTTTTTTGGTTTGTTGTTTGACTCTTTTCATTCTACTGCATTGCTCACAATAGCATAGACAAGGTGTTGTGTTTGTGATAACAAAAGACTTGGAACTTTGTCAGACTAAGTGAAACTTTTAATTAACCCTCTCTAACATTACAATGTGCAAAATACAATTATTGGGTTTCCTTGCCAGCATATATCCATTCAAAGTTCTGTCATCTTTGTGGACATGTCCTACTCCTTTAAAACTTTTAAACCCTTTCATGCATGTTATGAGAACTTTAGTCAAGATTTTTTTTTTTTTTTTTTACTTGAGTGTTTTTATTCCTCTTTAGGTATGAAAAAAAAAAACAATGTGATTGACATTTTTTTTTTAATAAACTATTTTTCATGGACTGACAAATATCCACTCAGATGGACACCATGTACGGGGTGACACAAAAAAACATGAACTTTTTAACAATCCAATAAAACCGAGAGTGATGGAAGAAAAATATTTTATTCATAGTAATTGAAACCTTAAAACACGCCATTTAAGAAACAATGATGGAATTTTCATTTTTTAAAAATTACTTCCTGTAGATGGCGTCCTCCTGTACGAATGCATTCTTGAAATCTGCTGTTGAGATTCCTCATTGACCGCTGCAACATCTCAGCTGGGATACTGTGAATTTCATCCTGAATTCTCTGTTTGAACTCATCCAGAGTTCTTGGTCCAGTCGTGTACACTTTACTCTTGAGATAGCCCCACAAGAAAAAATCACAAACGGACAAATCTGACGATCTAGGGGGCCAGGAGTACGAGCACTTCTTGGTCGTCCTGTTGGTTTCTTCTTTAGGGCAGATCCAGTCTCTTCAAAGTTATTAATCCAACATTTTATCACGTGTTTTGATGGAACAGCACCATGACGTCCTAAATTGTAAAAACGTCGGAACTCCTTCTGTGCAGCTGTCAAACTATCACCATTTTTATAAAACATTTTTATGGCTAACGCACACTGTTGCCCTTTCCATTTATCCATGGTTACTAAAATGGGGGTGTGTTTACTTGCTCAACGTCACTGTGTCGCAGTGCTGCCACTTGCTCATGTCTGCCAATACGCACTTCAAAAATTCCCGTTTTTTTGGGTCACCCTGTATTTCATTTTTGAAGCAAATAAACATGCATTTGCTGATATACTGTGTGAAAACTATGAAATAAGAACATTTTTACACTGCAAAAGTCTTACAATTTTTTTTTGTTTTTCTCAGTTCTAGTCAGAATATCTCATCACACTTAAAATGAGACATAATCACCTAGAGCAGGGGTGTCAAACTCATTTCAGTTCAGGGGCCACATACAGACTAATATGTTATAAAGTGGGCCGGACCAGTAAAATAATATGAATAATAGGTTAAGAACTGATCAATAATGTCGACACCAAAGTTTTCTCTGTTTTTGAGTGAAAAAAGTCAAATTCCATCATGAAAATGTTTACATCTACAAACTCTACTTGAACAAAACATGAACAAATATGAACAACCTGAAAATTCTAAAGAAAATAAGTGCAATTTTAGCAATATTTCCCTTAAGTTTATCATTTATACATGTGCATCATAACTTACAGATCAAAGTGGATCTACAAATTCACAAAACATGTAGTAACAGGCAGAATATTGGTAAAATTCTATATACTTCTCTTAAGACATTTCAGGTTATTGAAATTTTTTGTAAAAGGCTAGTCTGTAAATGTAAAGATTTTTTTGTAATTTTACCTTTTTTACACTAAAACAAAGAGAGAAATTTGTAGTGTTCTTTATTTATAGGTAATAATGATAGTATTTTGCTGGTCTGACCCATTTTAGATTGAATTGACCTAAAATGATTTTAACACCATTGACTGTTAATATCTTCAGTGTACATTTTGAATTTCACAAATTCATCTCGGGGGCCGGATTGAACCCTTTGGCGGGCTGGATGTTTGACACCTGTGACCTAGAGAGTAACTTTTCAGTGAGACATAAGAAGTTATTTTTAGACAACAGATCTTGAAAATCTTATTTCAAGAAATCTTACCAAGATAATTACCTCCGCCAAGGAGGTTATGTTTTTGCCAGGGTTTGTTTGTTTGTCTGTCCCGTTAGTGTGCAACATAACTCAAAAAGTTATGGACAGATTTTGATGAAATTTTCAGGGTTTGTTGGAAATGAGATAAGGAAGAAATGATTAAATTTTGGTTGTGATCGGGGGTGGGGGGGCCCACGGGGTGGGCCACTGATCAGCCTTGGCGGAGGTCTGCGCTCTCCGAGTGCTTCTAGTTTTCACTTGTTCTATTGGCAGATTTTGTTTTGGGTTTTTTTTACTTAATTCAAGCAAAAACATCTGCCAATGAAACAAGTGAAAATTATCTTGGTAAGATTTCTTGAAATAAGATTTTCAAGATCTATTGTCTCAAAATAAATTCTTATATCTCACCAAAAGTTACTCTTCAGGTGATTATGTCTTATTTTTAAGTGTGATGAGATATTTTGATGAGAAATGAGAAAAATATACTTGGTAAGAAATTGATTTTTGTAGTGTAATGCTGCTAATCTGATATTTTCACACATTTTAACCTGCTATCACACAAATTATTACTCACCCAGCTAATATGCACAAAAAAAAAAAAAAACTTTTTGGAAAAAAAAAAAACACAACTGTTAATTACAGTCTAATAAGGATTAGCAATTGATTTACACTCAAACATGTTACTGCAGATCAGGTTTATCAAGAACAGGAAAGTTTCAGTAATGGTATGAATTGCAGTGTATGGGATGATGACTCTTGAAGCAAAGAACCATGTATTTAAAACACAAGATCAGAAAGTGATATACTGTGTGAAAACTATGAAATAAAAATATTTTTAATGCAGCTAATCTGATGTTTCCTCACATTTTATCATATTTCCAATTTTTATAGCAATTTATTTACACTCAAACATGTTACTGTAGATCAGGTTTATCAAGAACAGGAAAGTTTCAGTAATGGTATGAATGTCAGTGTATTATGGGATGGTGCGTAAGTGTCCACTGTGTTGGCTGATATGAACTAAAACAACAAAACCCATGAATATATAAGAGAACAGCTATAGCAGGGGTGTCAAACTCATTTTAATTCAGGGGCCACATTAAGCCAAATTTGATCTGAAGTGGGCCGGACCAATATAATAAATAATAACATAATAATTATATAAATAATGTCAACTCCAAACTTTTCTCCATGTTTTAGAGCGAAAAAAGTAAAATTATGCGATCAAAATGTTTACATCTATCAACTATCCTTTAAAATAATGTGAATATAATGAACAAACTGAAATTTCTTAAGAAAACTAAGTGCAATTTTAACATTTAATATTTTATAATATTTTAATATTATTTATCATTTACACTTGTAAATTACAGTTTACAGATCACAGTGGATCAACAAATACACCAAACATTTAATAACAGGAAGAATATTGGAAAACTTGCACTTCAGACATTTCAAAATGTTCATATTTGTTCAGGTTATTCGCGTTTTTGTGAAATGATAGTTTGTTTTAGTGTAAATACAGTAAAATTACATGAAAATTTTTATATTTACAAAGAGAAAAAATTGGAGTTGTGAGTATTTATGGGTTATTCTGGTAGTATTTTACGGATCTGACCCACTTGAGATTAAATTAGGAACCTGAAGTAAAATGATTAATATCTTCGGTGTAATTTTTGCATTTCTCAAATTCATCCCTGGACTGTTTGGCGGGCTGGATTTGGCCCCAAACTGCATGTTTTGACACCTGTGAGCTATACAGGGTGTCCCATAAGTCTCCATACATAGGAAAAATAAACGTTTCTTGACATAAACCATTTTAATGTGTATAATATGCTCTGTCTGCCATTTTGTCGGGAACACATTTCAATGCGTGTCCTCCACTGCTGAAGAACTATAAAGAAGAAATATAAAGAAATACATGTTAGAACCATATACATGGTGGGGAAGCAAAATTTACAATGAACATTTAGTTGTTTTTTCTCAGCAGGCACTACGTCAACTGTTTTGAAACCAAACCTATATTGATGTCATAATCATACCTAACACTATTATCCATACCTTTTCAGAAACTTTTGCCCATATGAGTAATCAGGAAAGCAAACGTCAAAGAGTGTGTGATTTGCTGAATGCACTCGTCACACCAAAGGAGATTTCAAAAATAGTTGGAGTGTCCATAAAGACTGTTTATAATGGAAAGAAGAGAATGACTATGAGCAAAACTATTACGAGAAAGTCTGGAAGATACTATTAAAGAAGAATGGGAGAAGTTGTCACCCGACTATTTGAGGAACACTTGCGCAAGTTTCAGGAAGTGTGTGAAAGCAGTTATTGAGAAAGAAGGAGGACACATAGAATAAAAACATTTTCTATTATGTCAATTTTCTTGTGGCAAATAAATTCTCATGACTTTCAATAAACTAATTGGTCATACACTGTCTTTCAATCCCTGCCTCAAAATATTGTAAATTTTGCTTCCCCACCGGGTATATAATATGCAGACATAAAACATAATTAGCTATTTATCATTATTATTATTACCACCTTGCTACTTGTTGTTTCTACTAGAACTTTGCAATGTGTAATTGACTATTTTTTTCAATACCGTTTTCTTTTTTAGAATTATTGTTTTGGTATTTTCTTGTAGTATTTCTTGTGTGTATTTGCTGTGATGTTATTGGAACCGCAATTTTCTGAGGGTTCTGCCCAAAGGATAAATAAAGTTCTATCTAATCTAATCTAATTTATTGAACCTGTGCCATGATCAGCATGTGCACAGCTGTAAATTGTATATAGCTTTTTTTGATTTGTCTTTATTTTTGATTTTGCACTTCATTTGCTCCTGTGTGCTTTTGAACTTTCCTGCTGTAAACCTGGGATTTCCCCTTGTGGGACTAATAAAGGCATTTTTTATCTTAATCTAATCTAATCTAATCTAATCTAATCTAATCTAATCTAATCTAATCTAATGGTCTCTAAATGTTTGATTTAGGAACACACCAACATGCAAACCCCAATGTGGTGGTGAAGAAGCACCATCCACCTGGAACATGATGGTTGGTTGAAGGTTGTCCAGTTGTGGTGACACATATTCAGTCCAAAGGTCGAGGTCAACATTTGCACAAATTTATATCTCATTGAAAAAAAAATGGAGTAATGATTCAACTGCAAAAAAAGAACTGTGATAACCACTGAGTACATAGAACTAATCAGATTAACATTTCTCATCCATTACTTTTGTAATAAATGTTTTAAATTGTACAGACTTTGTGGACAGCCTGTATTTAGTCTGACAGTGAAACAGAATCTGAGATACAAATGAACACAACCTCAGATTCCAAAACCATCCTCCATGTTGGAACCCTCACCTTGTTCCAACCAAGGTTCTAATAGTTTTGGATTTTCATTATAGTTTAGTTTTATTTAGTTTTGACTTTTTGAGAAAGACGGAGGACACATAGAATAAAAACATTTTCTATTATGTCAATTTTCTTGTGGCAAATAAATTCTCATGACTTTCAATAAATTAATTGGTCATACACTGTCTTTCAATCCCTGCCTCAAAATATTGTAAATTTTGCTTCCCCACCCTGTATGTATGGAATGTATTATGTCTCCTATGTATGGAGACTTATGGGACACCCTGTAGAATAACTGTCCACTGTGGTGACCACTATGCATGGAAGGGTTAACATGACTTAAGCGACAGAGTAAAAAAAAAAAATAGCCGTATCACTTCCTCTGTCCCTTTCTCTGCTGTATCTATCACTGAAAAGCCAGTGTTTCGTCACTAATGTCACAGTGTCTACAAACCCAACATGTTGTCCTCGTGGCACTTCAGGAAAAGACGTGAAGTGACAAACAGAAAGACATCCTGACCATTTCCTGTGTGTTTTTTTCACAGATGCTGTCAATCTGAAACATGCTTGAGTGAAAGTAGTTGTCACCAGATTGCGATGGCGGCGTACCTTCTGTGAATCAGATCAGATTGTTCCAGCAGTTTGTCTTTTCATTGCAGGAGGTGGAGCTCTTCCTGTCAGACACAGGTGCACTAACAGAATGATGTAATCAGCTGTAGACGATAGGCTTCACTCACCCACTGAGGTAGATAACCCCAATAATACATTTGTACATCGCTGGTGTTTTTGACACAACGGAGTAATACAACCAAAATGAAAGAGTTGACAGAAACCAAGAGTAGACAGATTACACTTCTGCGCTATCTTGAAGAGGGATGTGTTTTTCTGTCAAGTGTTGTTCTTCATTTACAGCAGGTAAAAGCAAAAACCGACACTCATGTAACCATGGTTTATTGTGAACGATATCCAAGGAAATTCATTTACATGTCATGGTATTCCCAACAATAGAGATGCACCGATACCACTTTTTTCCAGACTGAGTACGAGTACTTACATTTGAGTACTTGCTGATACCGAGTACCGATACGAGTCCTTAACCCTTTCATGCACTGTCCACTCCAGTGGGCAGTTCTTCTCCAGCTGTTCTCTTGTATATTAACCCTTTCATGCACACTGGTCATTACAGTGGACAGCTATTCTACAGCTCTTCTCTTGTATATTCATGGATTTTGTTGTTTTGTTTTTTGCACATATCTTTATTAAAGTTTTAACACATTACATATGTTTTCTGACATGAATTGGTAACATTGTGTAGACCTCTCCTGAGCGTAATAGTTATAGTTTTCACAAATTTTATCAGTAAATACATGTTTCTTTGCTTCAAAAATTAAACGCATGGTGTCCAGCTGAGTGGACATTTTTGCAACTTCATGAAAAAAAGTTCATAAGAATTTTTTTTGTTGTTATTATTGCTATTTTTTTAGGGCATTTTTTTTTTTTTTTACTTTTTTTTATTATTTTATTTTATTTTTCATAAGAAAATGTTCAGTCACATTGTATTTTTCATGCCTGAAGAGGAATAAAAACACTCAGGAAAAAAATCTTGACTAAGGTTCTCATAATTCGTGCATGAAAGGGTTAATGGGTTTTGTTGTTTTAGTTCCACATCAGCCAACACGGTGGACGCTTATGCACCATCCCATACACTGTAATTCAGATCATTACTGTAACTTTGCTGTTCTTGATAAACCTGATCTGCAGTAACATGTGTGAGTGGAAATCAATTGTTATTTGTTAGACAAGAAGGATTTTTTTTTTTTGCATTTTATCTCCATGAAGTGAGTAATTACTAGCATTAGAATATGTTAAAATGTGAGAAGACATCAGATTAGCAGCATTAAAAATGTTTTTATTTCATTGTTTTCATATCACTTTCTGATATTTGGTTTTAACCCATAAAGACCCAGTGCTGCTTTTGTGGCAGTTCCCAAATAATTTTTTTCTCTATTTTTAACCTTTCATAAGTGATTTATCACCATTTACTCTAATTTTATGCTCTGTATTTTGCATTTATAAGTGAAAATCTGGTATTTTCCTATATTTCATGTACTGATTGTTTAGATGTTCAACTTGACGGGTATTATATCCAAAACAGAGAAAACTGAAGAAAAAGACAATTTTTTTCTACAAAATATATTGTTAACTGAACAAAAAATAAGTGTCTCTATCCACTTTTATTGATCAAACTTCATGGGTTTTACTGGTGAATCAATGTTACAGAAGATGACGGTGTTTCCATGTTCACTACGGAGCCTCTGAACGTCCAAATGGGTCATATCTAATGACCTTGAAAAGATGACAAACTGCATTTTACACCAACTATTTACATGTATTGATAGGATTAATGGATCAACAGGTGTTGGCCATTTTAAATAAGTGAATGATTTTGGTCGCCAGTGGCTATTTTGGTCTTTATGGGTTAAACACATGTTTCTTTACTTCAAAAATTAAATGCATGGATATTTTTGTAACTCCATAGAAAAAAAAACTCGATCGCATTGTTTTTTTCATGGCTAAACACTGAAGAAAAAAAAATCTTGACTAAGGTTCTCATAATTTGTGCATGAAAGGGTTAATAATCCCATTCCAGTTCTTAGCTCCTTTTGTAAATGTGCTTTATTGTCGTTGTCATTAGTCGGACTGGAACAAAGTGCTGCTACTGACATTTAATGTGTCGGAATGAGTGTTTCTCAATTAATCCACCAGGAGGCGCAGCTCTGAATTAACTATACTGGACAAATACCACGAAGAAGAGTAAAGTTTTTTGAGAAGAAGACGAAGAAAGTCAGTAATAACAAACATGTAGACGACAGAGGTAACACTAATGAGATACTAATATTGCAGCGTTTTCACTGGGAAGGTTTAACAGCTTAGCTTCAGCAGGAAGAGAAAAGAGAAATGAGTGTTAAGTTTCGTTTTCACTTCCGCTGGCGACATGGTCCACACCGCTCCGTACTCCCGCTGGTATTCTCATTCTATTTATGCATCCACCAGCACCTGGAAAACAGATGGAATGTACGCAGAGGACGGACAGAACGCTGCGTCCGTATCTGTCTGTGTCTTTATCGTTACTGTCAGTCAGCGTCACTTTTATCACCATCATTTATTTTGAAAAATCTCCACATTCTTCACACTCCCCACACATTATTCCACTGCTGTGTACCTGCTGCACTGAACTGGGAATGTCACACGGCCATAAGTGGTATCGATGCATTTGTATCGGATTACTTTTACAAGTACGAGTACACACACTGAGTATCGGAGCCGATGACGATACTCGTATCGGTATCGGTGCATCCCTACCCAACAACACACATTCGTTTCATTCCATACTGTTGGTTTGAAGTCTTTTCAGGACGTTCTAAGTGTCTCCTCAGAACTTTGGACGCCATATTGGCTATGTTTAAGCCTTTATAGGGCACTCATAGACAGTGTTGGGAATAACAGCGTTAAAAATAGCGGTGTTACTAACGCCGTTATTGTTTTCCAGTAACAAGTAGTCTAATAAATTACTATTTGAAACGTTACAACGCCGTTACCGTCAGTCAAATGTGGTGCGTTACTATGCACTGATATCTAACAGCTGTTATCCATCCTGGCTCGCTCAGCCAGGTACGAGAGGTGTGGCGTTCGCGGACGAGTCGAGTCTTTTCAATGGCTCTTTTCAGTGAAAGATAAGAACTGATTCGTTGCATTCTTATATTCAGATTGCCCACACTGCCTTCATGTGTCACCTGTGTGTCCATGAGTCTGAGTTGTCCACGCTGCCTCCACCTGAACGACTAATGACATGTCCGAGTTTGAGTTGTCCCAGCACACCCCATTCACTTGAACGCAGCTACAAGTGCAGCTAATTTAGGGGAGGAGTTATCAGTGAGTCTGACTGACTGGACTGGAGACATTAACTGTTGTAACAGAGAGGAGCGACTGAAAAAAGAGGAGATGTGGGATTAACTGGAGGAGCATCTTCTTCCTATAAATGCAGATATGCACTTATGTGGTGGAAAAGCCGGGCCCTGGTGGACCCCAGCCTCACCACAGTCATGGTCTTCAGTACCTGTCTGCTGTTCTACTCTATGAAACTGACCCATGAAACACACTCAAAAATCAGTTTCCTTTAACATATTTGAAGGTTTTTCAAAAAAGTAACACAATAATTACTTTCCCTGGTAACTAATTATACTCAGTGCCAATGAAAACGCAACACTTGAATGTGTTTTATTGTTCCTGAGCTGCATCAATATGTTTAAGTTGCACCTGTATAAGATAATCCCAGACAATTTCTTAACAACCTGAGACGGGTTGAGCTATTGTCACGCTTGAATGAACTTGTCTGCATTCATAAGACTTGTTTTTCTCATTGCTCAGAAATGAACTGCTCAACTTAAGGAACTGTGGTCAGTTAAGGAGTGGTCATGTTCTGTATATAAAGGCAAGCTGAAAAGCACCAAAATCATTTGCAACTAGAAGCACTCGGAGAGCGCAGACCTCCGCCAAGGCTGATCAGTGCCCCCCCCCCCCCCGTGGGCCCCCCCACGCCAAGGAGGTTATGTTTTTGCCAGGGTTTGTTTGTTTGTCTGTCTGTTTGTCTGTCCGTTAGTGTGCAACATAACTCAAAAAGTTATGGACAGATTTTGATGAAATTTTCTGGACTGCGCCCCCCCCCCCCGTGGGCCCCCCCCCCCCCCGATCACCACCAAAATTTAATCATTTCTTCCTTATCCCATTTCCAACAAACCCTGAAAATTTCATCAAAATCTGTCCATAACTTTTTGAGTTATGTTGCACACTAACGGACAGACAAACAAACAAACAGACAAACAAACAAACAAACCCTGGCAAAACTAGAAGCACTCGGAGAGCACAGACCTCCGCCAAGGCTGATCAGTGGCCCCCCCTGTGGGCCCCCCCACGCCAAGGAGGTTATGTTTTTGCCAGGGTTTGTTTGTTTGTCTGTCTGTCTGTTTGTCTGTTAGTGTGCAACATAACTCGAAAAGTTATGGACAGATTTTGATGAAATTTTCAGGGTTTGTTGGAAATGCCCCCCCCCCCCCCCCCTTGGGCCCCCCCACCCCCGATCACCACCAAAATTTAATCATTTCTTCCTTATCCCATTTCCAACAAACCCTGAAAATTTCATCAAAATCTGTCCATAACTTTTTGAGTTATGTTGCACACTAACGGACAGACAAACAGACAAACAAACTAACAAACCCTGGCAAAAACATAACCTCCTTGGCGGAGGTAATAACTCAGCGATGCCTAGACTGACACATGACCACAGATGCCATGCTATGGGGCTCCTGGAGGCTGGAATCTCTGCTTGGCAGGTGGCGCGCTGTTCTGGATGCAATGTGTCCACCATAGTCAGGATGCAACAGAGGCATGAAGAAACTGGCTCAACTGCAGACAGACCTCGCCCTGGACGAGCACGTGTGACCACGCCACAGCAGGATCGCTACATTGAGCTGCAGCACCTCCAGGACCGCTTTGTGACTTTTGGTTTTGGGGGTCCTTGAGTTTCTTTCTTTATCTTTATTTTTTGTCAACAAATTTGAATGTGATTTTTTATTTTTACTGTATAGAAATGGCCTATGATTAATTCCAAAGAGTTTATGGAATAAAAATCCTCATCGATTTAAAAAAAATATAAGACTCTTCAAGTGTTGCGTTTTCATTGGCACTGAGTATACATTTATGAAGGAGTAATTCCATACTAATTCAATTTACTTTTTTGGGAAAGTAACTAGTAACTATAACTAATTACTTTTTAAAAGTAATTTGCCCAACACTGCTCATAGAAATACTCTATAATTCAAAATGTCAACCTTAGTGTGTTACTGGAGGACATAACTAAAAATTTTGAAAAATTTCACAAAAGTAATAAAATCTTGTTATGTAGAAAATCAAGGTCAATGAAGTTACCATATTTGGGTTCTTACCCACAAGTGGCAACAAATGAAATAAAATCCAAGAAGTGAATATAAAATATACAAGAAAAACACATGTAAGGTGAAAGGAACATGTGTTTTTGAACATTAGAAGATCACTTTTCTAACATTAGACCAACATAAGTGCTGATCCAGACACCTGTCAGCATACACACATTATCCCAGTGTTTTTCAACCTTGGGGTCGGGACCCCATGTGGGGTCGCCTGGAATTCAAATGGGGTCGCCTGAAATTTCTAGTAATTGATGTAAAAACGACAAAAAAAGACAAAAAACATACTAATAAAAAATATATGGTGAGTTGAGAGAGACAATCCCAACACATAGGACAAGACAAACTCTGAAGCTGAAACTGAAGCACTGTGGTACTGTTGATCTTTCAAATGTTCACTGTGGCTGGTTTAACCCTTTCATGCACAGTGGTCACTACAGTGGACAGCTATTCTACAGCTGTTCTCTCATATATTCATGGATTTTGTGGTTCTTTTCTTTTTTTTTTTTTTTAACACTTATCTTTATTAAAGTTTTAAGACACTCCATGTCTTTTCTGACATGAATTGGTAACATTATGTAAATCTCTCCTGAGCATAAACCCCCAGAATCACAAGCCCTCCCCATAGTTTTCACATAATTTATCAGTAAATACATGTTTCTGTGTGTCAAAAATTAAACGTGTGGTGTCCAGCTGAGTGGACATTTTTGCAACTTCATGAAAAATAGGTTTATAAGATTTTTTTTTTTTTTTTCATTATTGTTTTTTTATGTATTTTTTAAAATTTAAAAAAAATATATATATATATATGTATTTCATTTATTTTTTCAATTTATTTTTCAGAAGAAAATTTTCAATCGCATTGTTTTTTTCATGCCTAAAGAGGAATAAAAACACTCAGGAAAAAATTTTGATGAAGGTTCTCATAATTCGTGCATGAAAGGGTTAAGTTCTGTGCCACATGTACTTCGCGGAAGTAAAAGTGAAACTTAAGGCTCATTTACCTTTTCCCTACCTCCTGAATCAAACTTTCATTTGAGTGGGTAGGATGTTTGTCCTGGCCTATGTAATGGAATTTTAACTTTTTTATCTGATTCCGCTCTTTGTTCCCGTCTCCTTTCCTGATCACCTTTCCCCACTGCATGCTAATTTTCTGAATACCCCCCACTGCATGCTAACTTTCCCGTCTCCTTACCTAAATTCCCCTACTGTGTGCGTAAATTTTCTTGCAAAGTAACAAAAGGTGACTGATTGTTAAAGCCTTGAATTCATCATTCAATCAAAAGGCCCTTTGAGGAGACTGGAGGTGTCACTTGCAAATGTGATTCACACTATAAAAGGTGGACCTTGTGAGAAGCTCTTTGTATTTTCTTCACAAACGCCGCTCGTGTGCAGAACTGACCTTTCTTTGCAAAGAAATAAAGTATTGTCGGCCAGCAGATGTCGCTATTTCATTATTCACCAGCAGCAGAGAAAAATTTTCGTAACACCTATTATATATTATACTTATGTATAATAAGTCTGGTGGTGATTTTTTTTGTATGAAATTTATGGTGCGGTGGCAAGGATTAGTGGAAACGCTGGTAGTAGACGCTCATGCTGGATCTGGCAACCCCTCATCTGGAGGGAGGTGGAGAGGATACCACACTCTACAGTATATTGAATGTGATTGCAGTACCAGTTTTGGCCACAATCCTACATATGGCACCATTAGAACTCGTCCTCTTTGCTTGTTTGTAACGTCTGTCAAGATCCTTTTTTTTTTTTTTTTTTTTTTTTTAATTCAAATGACTCTAGCTGTTAAAAAAAAAAAAAAAAAAAGGTCTTTCCGTTGCAGTTTTGTGTGATATACCATTTGAGCTACACTTGAAAAACCACCTCTGGCAAGTGCAAAAACTTTTCATTGAAAAACAAGACTTTTGGCGAAATTATCATTTTTCCATTAGGCAAATTTTTATGCGCAAGATATATTCACGCAATTAGACGGTCGATGGAAAAGCAACTAGTGTAACTGATGCTGTCACTGTCTTGTAATGTATGCGGAAATTACCAAAAATAGTCACTTGCCCGATAAAAGGTTAATGCATTTTATTTTTGCCATATTTAAGTGAAGAAATATTTGATATTCAAGCTGTAGGACCAAATATCAAGAAGTATCTAATGAATTCAGACATTGACAAAAAACAACCAAACCAAATTTAAAGGCAGACTTTGGGGCTGGGTGCACATCTTACACAGTCGCACAATCCTTCAGGTCCATCAGTCTGCAGGAATGAGAGGCATAAACTGGTGTGATATTAACGCATGCCAGGGCAACGTGAGAAATAAAAGTGAATACTGATGGAATTTGAACTGAAGAAGTCTGTGAATCTAAATTCTTAGGAGTGATCATAGACCATAACCTCTGCTGGAATCCTCATATAGGATATATTAAATATAAATTGTCTGAATCTATTGCTATTCTGTGCAAAAGAAGGGATTTATTTAAAAATAAATAAATAAATAGAAAATTTTCCCATATGTGAAAGTGAAGAAACCTTTGATATTCAAGCGGCAGAACCAAAAATCAAGAAAATAAACACCAGAGTTTGGAAATACACACTTACTTTTTTAGGCGAGGCAAAGCAAATTTATTTATATAGCACCATTCATACACAAGGCAATTCAAAGTACTTTACAAAGGTATAAAATTGCATTAAAATCAGAGAGAATAAAACATTAAACAAGAGGAGAGTGCAGAAAAGATAAAATAAGGAAGGAAATTAAAACAGAAATAGCTCTCTTATCTCGATTCAAAAGAAAAAAACTGACAATCTGACATCTTTTCTGTCTATTATAGTTACTTCTGTGTCGACCCACTAAGTCGACCCACAGTGGAAGCACATCCAGGACATGTTTGATGGAATCTGATCAATGATTGGTAATACAGCTGTCAATCATGTATTTAACCCCTCCTACATGTCTGGAAATACCCATAATTAACCAAAGTCTTTACCATCAGACTGATCTCTTGAACTTCCGTTATACATCACGTCAGTTCTTATGGCATTCGGTGTGCTATACGTATGCATTGTCATCCTTTCATGTGTTATTCAACGCCATTTGATCGCGTGTCAATTTACGCCAAGATCTCCGGTTTACTGGAAAAATAGAATTAGACTTTTCATTACACCTGAAATTACAGCTAAATACGTGTCCAGAGTTCAGCCTTGTTGGAGAGAATGTGTAGATGTCCATGTAAATTATGTACACTGTAAAAAAAAAAAATCCCGTAAAAAAAACCCAGCAATATTCCGGCAGCAGGGGTGCCGAAAAATAACAGAAAATAACCATCTCGTAAAAATACGGTAATTTTTCCATAATTAAAATACAGTTTTTTGCCCTAACTTTACATGAGATTTTGCTTTTTTTTTTCTTTTTTTTTGACTTTTTAATGTTTAATAAAGAATATTTACATATATTAAAACAATCAGATTACCTATATATATATATATATATATATATATATATATATATATACATATATATATATATATATATATATATAAATAATTTTCAATGAGACTAAGTTGTACAATCCACTAATAAAAACGGTATTTGGACAGTTTATCAGTGCTTATACATGCTTTTTTTTTGCTCTAAAACATAGAGAAAAGTTTGGAATTGACGTTATTTATATATTATTATGGTATTATTTTACTGGTTCGGCCCTTTTCAGATCAAATTTAGCTGAATCTGGCCCCTGAACTAAACTGAGTTTGACACCCCTGTATTAAAACAATCAAATTAGATAGATAGATAGATAGATAGATAGATAGATAGATAGATAGATAGATAGATAGATAGATAGATAGATAGATAGATAGATAGATAGATAGATAGATAGATAGATAGATAGATAGATAGATAGATAGATAGATAATTTTCAGTTTGACTAAGTTGTACAATCCACTGATAAAAACTGTATTTGGACGGTTTATCAGTGCTTATACATGTTATACATTCACAAAAATACATTTATTCAACATTTTTGCTGTGAAACCTCCCGTAATTACACAAGATATTTGTCAATTAACAAACAAGTCTGGTTAAACTTGCTGAACAAATACTTCTTTTACGATTAACTGTCAGTAATTTTATCTCTTTTTTTTTTTTTTTTTACAGTATTAAACTTTAAATTAACAGTTTAATCTCATGAATAGAAAAGAAATATTTGTGAAATTACGATACATTTGCAAATGTTTTTTGTTTTTTTTTAACTTTCTATTTTTTAGTTTTCAAAAGAACAAACAATGAACATGAGATCATCATGGGTGTTACAATTAAACTTAAAATATTATTTTACATCATGCATACATACATCATTGTACAATTATGGTTGTATTAATCAAGGTGCATACACAATCCATTTTTCCCAGCATTCAATACGTTTCTCCAACTCAAGTCTTAAAGCAGAAGTAAGTCTCTCCATACAGTAAATTTCTTTAATAATCCCACGCCAGAGGTCCAAAGTTGGATGGTTGGGTTGCAACCATTTTCGGATTATAGCTTTCCTACTACTTGCCAAAAGTATCTTCAATAAGTATTTATCCTTCTGTAGGACTGTTTCCGGTATTTTACCAAGAAATAAAGAATAACAAAAGAATAATCTAAATCCATCCCTATTATTTTATTTATCTCGGTTGCCACCTCCCTCCAAAATGACTGGATTTTTGGACAGGCCCAAAAAACATGGAAGTGATTGGCCATAGTGTTTCCACATGTTCACCAACAAATAATTATCAGTAATTTTATCCGGTTTTAATATTTTTTTTACAGTATTAAACATTAAATTAACAGTTTAATCTCATAAATAGAAAAGAAATATTTGTGAAGTTACGATACATTTGCAAATGTATTGTAACTGTATTTTTCTGTGAAAAAAGAAAAATTTCTTTTAAAAAATGGAAATTTTATGGTTATTCACAATCCATGTATCATTCGTTCATTCGTTTTTCAACTTAAAACCAGTAATCAAAAAACAAAAAGACCACTCGTTTTTTTGTTTTTCATTTTCAAAACCACAATGAAAAACTGATAACAGTTCGTTTTTCCATTTCCCAATTTTGTGCTCAAATGAAAAATGGAAATAACGGAAAACGAATGTTTCATCCGATTTTGCTATTTTCAGTATAGTTCAGTTGTCTGACCCGGAAGTAGTCATTACTAGGGAAAAAATAAACAAAAGGAATTTTCCGAATTAACGAGATCCTGTTTTCTGAAAAAAATTAAATTCGGCTCTGTTTTTCTGAATTAATTAATTCAGAAAAACAGAGCCGAATTAATTTTTTTCTGTGAATGCAATACACTTCCGTACGTATCAAACAGCTGCTTAATTATAGCAAAATATTCCTCCAGTCCGGCCATGATTCCGTTTGTTTATTTTTTCCCTAGTAATGACTACTTCCGGGTCAGACAACTTAACTATACTGAAAATAGCTAAATCGGATGAAACAGTCGTTATCCGTTTTTTCCATTTTTCATTTGAGCACAAAATTGGGAAATGGAAAAACAAACCGTTTTCAGTTTTTCATTCTGGTTTTGAAAATGAAAAACAAAAAAAACGAGTCATTTTTTTGTTTTTTGATTTTTGGTTTTAAATTGAAAAACGAATGAACGAATGATACACGGATTATTCACAATTACAGTTTTTTCGTGTTATTTTACATTTGACGTGTAAAATCACAGTCTATTTTTTGTAATTTCAATGATATTTTCCTGTATCTTAAAAATACAGGAAAAATCTGTAAAATAATCAGTGAAAAGTTGGTTAAATTACAGATTTTTTTTTTTACAGTGTATATAAAACTTCAGTCTTTGGAGTCTGGCAGTAGCCTATTTTATATAAAATGTTGTATTCATTTAGAAATTCTCAGTAACATCTAATAACCGTATTTTAATGACTCTAAATCTTCTTATTCTTATTTTCATCTATAAGTTGATGAGACTTCCAGACCTCAGACGGCTGAGGAACTATATAGAGATGACTCCAATATTAATAGATTTGTATGAAGCAACTATTTTACAAAGCGAACTCTGCTCAAATATTATTAAGTGTTCTAAATGTATTTTATTTTCACGGATTTGCAAAGTGGATAGATACTTGTCTACTATTTCAGGGACGCACTGTTCAGCTGTAGCTCTTATTTCCTCCAAAATAAAACTGAAATTAAATATAAAAAAAATATCCTGATATTAAAAATCTGGAGCGTAGTGTGCTTCACCAGACTGGTTGCATTCTAAATTAATGAGGGATTATGGTCAAATTTATTACAGATCTAGTTAGAAGATTATGCTTTAAAAAGTATCCATTTTAAATTCAGAAAGTCACAAATGGCAGCTCATTATAGGAACATGAGTGCAACTAATTGGAGAAATTCATGAGGTTGTAGGCTCAGGTGATAGCAAGTATGAGCTTAAAATGTCATTAATATCGTTACCGAATAAATAACAAAATACATCAATAAAACAGCGAACTTTCAAAACATGCTAGGATCTGTGTTAACTCTTTAAAACCTAACGTGTCATCGCTGATAAACCCTGCGCATATGCAGTTCGGATGGATGTAACTCTTTCACTGTTTGTGCAATTGAAAAAATTCCAACAATTTCTGAAACCTGAGACGTTACCCTTTATAGGTTTTATTGGGTCATTACGCTAATTTCACTCACACCTGTACTCGAAGCTGGAGAAGAAGCAGTAAAATTTTAGGATCTAGTCAACCTATACACTCTTAAAATAATGTTCAATGTAAAAAAAAAAAAAACCTCATGTCAAAAGCAAGCCAAGAAATGTTCAAAATTACAGACGGTCGTTATGATCTTAGAGGGACTGAAATATTCACAAAGAAAACAGTCCGTGCGTTTCCATGACAACCTTTATTCCCGGTTTAAACTGATTAAAGGTTTGTTGAGCCGCATTATGTAATAAATTCCCATTATGCAATAAAAGTTCAAAATGTAATAAGAATGTCACATCATCTTGTAATAAAGCCGCATTATGTAATAAACTGACGCATTTTGTAATAAACTACCTCAATGCATTATGTAGTAAATTTTTTCGCATTTTGTAGTAAGTTATTACAATTTGAGAAATGTATTACAAAATGCACTTGACACATTTTTATTTTCAGGAAAATGTAATGTACTAAATTAATCTTTAAACTGTGTGGTTAAAGTTCTGATTACATTACCTGTAGCTCCTGTGACTAATTTCTTCTAAATTGCTCTGAAATTATATTAATTTAGATTGTTATTACAAAATGAACCATGTTATTACATTTTTTAAAATAAAAATGTGTCAAGTGCGTTTTGTGATAAATTTCTCAAATTGTAATAACTTACTACATAATGTGAAAAAATTTACTATATAATGCATTGAGGTAGTTTATTACAAAATGCGTCAGTTTATTACATAATGCAGCTTTATTACAAGATGACGTGACATTCTTATTACATTTTGAACTTTTATTACATAATGGGAATTTATTACATAATGCGGCTCAACAAGGTTAGATCCTATTTCAGATGCCCATGTAAACACCTCAGTTGAAAAAGAAAAGTTCGGATTAAATTTAAACCCGATTAAAGTCACTGGTTTAATCCACTTTTAATTCCGAACTAAATTATTCCTTGGACATGTAAACCCTTTATTCCGTTTGGACTTTATTCCTTCCATTCTGCACATGCTCGTTGTCTTGTCCTGTCGCGATGGCGCACACATTCTGCGCTAGCGGACGAATATACAATGCAGTCTAGTCAACCCAAACCGTTCCAGTGGGCTATTCTGATGGGATCTACCAGCCTGGAAAACCCTGAAGGAAGAGTTCATCACCTGTTTTTGATTCATTCATTTGTCATGCACTAATGAGTTAGGTAAGTGGGCAAATCAGTTTGCACTGCAGTGCACCGACTGCCTTGTTCTCGCAGCCCTTCCGTTAGCTTAGCTTAGCCTAGTTTAGCATAATCGCTTCATTCCTATGGTCAGACGTAGCCAGGCTTTTATAAGTGATCCATAGTATTTTATGAGTGATTTTGTGAAATTCAATTCTCCCTAATCATTACGTTAGTCCGATATGATCACAAATTGAGGCTCAAATAATGGCGATGTGACTTACTGCACTAATAAAATCTTTGTAAATAAAAACTAATGGAAAGCTAAAACGGTAAAGCAAAGCTAATTTAGCGCATGCATCCCTTCCAACAAAAAGATTTTCCAACTTCCGTCAACACAACAGTCCCAAGACTGTATGAGAGCAGTAAGTCGCAGATCTGAAGAAATAATTAGGGAGAATCGGATTTCACAAAATCACTCACAAAAGACAACAAAGCACCTTTAAAAAACTAGCTACATGTGACCATGCAAATGCAGTGACTATGCTAAGCTAAGCTAACAGAAGGGCTGCGAGAACCGAATAAACGTTTCTCATGTAAACCTTTATTCAGGTTTAACATTTCCATGTAAACAGAAGAGAAAATACTTTAGTTCCGGATTAATTTCTTCCGGAAAAATAAATCGGATTTAAAAAAACATCATGTAACCGTACCCACTTAGAACCAATATTATGAAATCCTGTATGTCTGTCAGAGGAGGAAATCTGTGGAACAGCTGCACAGATGAGCTGAAACTATGGACCTCTGTCACATCTTAAAAAAACATTTATAAATATGACTCTTAGTAGATATAGGAACTTTGGAACAGTCTGGACATCCAACACAAGCAATGCCAAAATATCCACCGATTTAAACTGTTATACAAAAATACGGTCTGGTCCCAGTATAAAGATGGAGGGTCTTAAAACTGATGTTCCATCAATATTCTGTCTTAAATGTTATTGTGTGCTTGTTGTTCCTCATCCAGTTGGTCTGTGTTGTCCATTACCATCTGCTATTGTTCTTACCATCGCTGGTATGTGCTGCCCTTTACCATTAGTGCTATTGTAGGTTTGTTTTTGTTTTTTTTCTTACCATTGTTGGTATGCAGTTATTGCTGTTCTTTACCACTTGTGGTATTGTAGTCGTTTGTTTTTACCATTTTTAATAATAATAATAATAATAATAATAATAATAATAATAATGATGATGATGATGATAATAATAATAATAATAATGATAATAATAATAATAATAATAATAATAATAATAATAATAATAATAATAATAATAATAATAATTTTTGGGCTGTTCTCTTTTTTTCTTATAGTGGATAATTTTTTGGGCTGTTCTCTTTTTTGTTCTTATAATGGATAATTTTTTGTGCTGGTGGATAATTTTTTGGGCTGTTCTCTATGTTTTTTATAGTGGATAATTTTTTGGGCTGTTCTCTTTTTTTCTTATAGTGGATAATTTTTTGGGCTGTTCTCTTTTTTTCTTATAGTGGATCATTTTTTGGGCGGTTCTCTTTTTTTCTTATAGTGGATAATTTTTTGTGCTGGTGGATAATTTTTTGGGCTGTTCTCTATGTTTTTTATAGTGGATAATTTTTTGGGCTGTTCTCTTTTTTTCTTATAGTGGATAATTTTTTGGGCTGTTCTCTTTTTTTTTCTTATAGTGGATAATTTTTGGGGCTGTTATCTTTTTTTTTTCTTATATGGATAATATTTTGGGCTGTTGCACCTCTGGGCCACCGCAAGAAACAAATCTACCTTCATAAAAAAACATGTTTATCTTTTTTTTCTTATAGTGGATCATTTTTTGGGCTGTTCTCTTTTTTTTCTTATAGTGGATAATATTTTGGGCTGTTCTCTTTTTTTTCTTATAGTGGATCATTTTTGGGGCTGTTATCTTTTTTTTTTTTTTTTCCTTATAGTGGATAATTTTTTGGGCTGTTCTCTTCTTTTCTTATAGTGGATAATTTTTTGGGCTGTACTCTTTTTTTTTTTTTTCCTTATAGTGGATAATTTTTTGGGCTGTTCTCTTTTTTTCTTATAGTGGATAGTTTTTGGGGCTGTTATTTTTTTTTTTTTTTTCTTATATGGATAATATTTTGGGCTGTTCTCTTTTTTTCTTATAGTGGATCATTTTTGGGCTGTTATCCTTTTTTTTTTTTTCTTATAGTGGATCATTTTTGGGCTGTTATCCTTTTTTTTTTCTTATAGTGGATCATTTTTTGGGCTGTTATCCTTTTTTTTTTCTTATAGTGGATCATTTTTTGGGCTGTTATCTTTTTTTTTTTCTTATATGGATAATATTTTGGGCTGTTCTCTTTTTTTCGTATAGTGGATCATTTTTTGGGCTGTTATCCTTTTTTTTTCTTATAGTGGATCATTTTTGGGCTGTTATCTTTTTTTTTTTTCTTATATGGATAATATTTTGGGCTGTTCTCTTTTTTTCTTATAGTGGATCATTTTTGGGCTGTTATCCTTTTTTTTTTCTTATAGTGGATCATTTTTGGGCTGTTATCCTTTTTTTTTTCTTATAGTGGATCATTTTTTGGGCTGTTATCCTTTTTTTTTTCTTATAGTGGATCATTTTTTGGGCTGTTATCTTTTTTTTTTTCTTATATGGATAATATTTTGGGCTGTTCTCTTTTTTTCTTATAGTGGATCATTTTTGGGCTGTTATCCTTTTTTTTTTCTTATAGTGGATCATTTTTTGGGCTGTTCTCTTTTTTTTTCTTATAGTGGATAATATTTTGGGCTGTTCTCTTTTTTTTCTTATAGTGGATCATTTTTGGGGCTGTTATCTTTTTTTTTTTTTTTCCTTATAGTGGATAATTTTTTGGGCTGTTCTCTTCTTTTCTTATAGTGGATAATTTTTTGGGCTGTACTCTTTTTTTTTTTTTTCCTTATAGTGGATAATTTTTTGGGCTGTTCTCTTTTTTTCTTATAGTGGATAGTTTTTGGGGCTGTTATTTTTTTTTTTTTTTTTCTTATATGGATAATATTTTGGGCTGTTCTCTTTTTTTCTTATAGTGGATCATTTTTGGGCTGTTATCCTTTTTTTTTTTCTTATAGTGGATCATTTTTGGGCTGTTATCCTTTTTTTTTTCTTATAGTGGATCATTTTTTGGGCTGTTATCCTTTTTTTTTTTCTTATAGTGGATCATTTTTTGGGCTGTTATCCTTTTTTTTTTTCTTATACTGGATCATTTTTTGGGCTGTTCTCTTTTTTTTCTTATAGTGGATAATATTTTGGGCTGTTCTCTTTTTTTTCTTATAGTGGATCATTTTTGGGGCTGTTATCTTTTTTTTTTTTTTTCCTTATAGTGGATAATTTTTTGGGCTGTTCTCTTCTTTTCTTATAGTGGATAATTTTTTGGGCTGTACTCTTTCTTTTTTTTTTTTCCTTATAGTGGATAATTTTTTGGGCTGTTCTCTTTTTTTCTTATAGTGGATAGTTTTTGGGGCTGTTATTTATTTATTTTTTTTCTTATATGGATAATATTTTGGGATGTTCTCTTTTTTTCTTATAGTGGATCATTTTTGGGCTGTTATCCTTTTTTTTTTTTCTTATAGTGGATCATTTTTGGGCTGTTATCCTTTTTTTTTTCTTATAGTGGATCATTTTTTGGGCTGTTATCCTTTTTTTTTTTCTTATAGTGGATCATTTTTTGGGCTGTTATCTTTTTTTTTTTTCTTATATGGATAATATTTTGGGCTGTTCTCTTTTTTTCGTATAGTGGATCATTTTTTGGGCTGTTATCCTTTTTTTTTCTTATAGTGGATCATTTTTGGGCTGTTATCTTTTTTTTTTTTCTTATATGGATAATATTTTGGGCTGTTCTCTTTTTTTCTTATAGTGGATCATTTTTGGGCTGTTATCCTTTTTTTTTCTTATAGTGGATCATTTTTGGGCTGTTATCCTTTTTTTTTCTTATAGTGGATCATTTTTTGGGCTGTTATCCTTTTTTTTTTCTTATAGTGGATCATTTTTTGGGCTTTTATCTTTTTTTTTTCTTATATGGATAATATTTTGGGCTGTTCTCTTTTTTTCTTATAGTGGATCATTTTTGGGCTGTTATCCTTTTTTTTTTCTTATAGTGGATCATTTTTTGGGCTGTTATCTTTTTTTTTTCTTATATGGATAATATTTTGGGCTGTTCTCTTTTTTTCTTATAGTGGATCATTTTTGGGCTGTTATCCTTTTTTTTTTCTTATAGTGGATCATTTTTTGGGCTGTTCTCTTTTTTTTTCTTATAGTGGATAATATTTTGGGCTGTTCTCTTTTTTTTCTTATAGTGGATCATTTTTGGGGCTGTTATCTTTTTTTTTTTTTTCCTTATAGTGGATAATTTTTTGGGCTGTTCTCTTCTTTTCTTATAGTGGATAATTTTTTGGGCTGTACTCTTTTTTTTTTTTTTTTTCCTTATAGTGGATAATTTTTTGGGCTGTTCTCTTTTTTTCTTATAGTGGATAGTTTTTGGGGCTGTTTTTTTTTTTTTTTTTTTTCTTATATGGATAATATTTTGGGCTGTTCTCTTTTTTTCTTATAGTGGATCATTTTTGGGCTGTTATCCTTTTTTTTTTTCTTATAGTGGATCATTTTTGGGCTGTTATCCTTTTTTTTTTTCTTATAGTGGATCATTTTTTGGGCTGTTATCCTTTTTTTTTTCTTATAGTGGATCATTTTTTGGGCTGTTATCCTTTTTTTTTTTCTTATACTGGATCATTTTTTGGGCTGTTCTCTTTTTTTTCTTATAGTGGATAATATTTTGGGCTGTTCTCTTTTTTTTCTTATAGTGGATCATTTTTGGGGCTGTTATCTTTTTTTTTTTTTTTTCCTTATAGTGGATAATTTTTTGGGCTGTTCTCTTCTTTTCTTATAGTGGATAATTTTTTGGGCTGTACTCTTTCTTTTTTTTTTTTTCCTTATAGTGGATAATTTTTTGGGCTGTTCTCTTTTTTTCTTATAGTGGATAGTTTTTGGGGCTGTTATTTATTTATTTTTTTTCTTATATGGATAATATTTTGGGCTGTTCTCTTTTTTTCTTATAGTGGATCATTTTTGGGCTGTTATCCTTTTTTTTTTTTCTTATAGTGGATCATTTTTGGGCTGTTATCCTTTTTTTTTTTCTTATAGTGGATCATTTTTTGGGCTGTTATCCTTTTTTTTCTTATAGTGGATCATTTTTTGGGCTGTTATCTTTTTTTTTTTCTTATATGGATAATATTTTGGGCTGTTCTCTTTTTTTCGTATAGTGGATCATTTTTTGGGCTGTTATCCTTTTTTTTTCTTATAGTGGATCATTTTTGGGCTGTTATCTTTTTTTTTTTTCTTATATGGATAATATTTTGGGCTGTTCTCTTTTTTTCTTATAGTGGATCATTTTTGGGCTGTTATCCTTTTTTTTTCTTATAGTGGATCATTTTTGGGCTGTTATCCTTTTTTTTTTCTTATAGTGGATCATTTTTTGGGCTGTTATCCTTTTTTTTTTCTTATAGTGGATCATTTTTTGGGCTGTTATCTTTTTTTTTTCTTATATGGATAATATTTTGGGCTGTTCTCTTTTTTTCTTATAGTGGATCATTTTTGGGCTGTTATCCTTTTTTTTTTCTTATAGTGGATCATTTTTTGGGCTGTTATCCTTTTTTTTTTTCTTATAGTGGATAATTTTTTGGGCTGTTCTCTTTTTTTCTTATAGTGGATCATTTTTTGGGCGGTTCTCTTTTTTTCTTATAGTGGATAATTTTTTGTGCTGGTGGATAATTTTTTTGGGCTGTTCTCTATGTTTTTTATAGTGGATAATTTTTTGGGCTGTTCTCTTTTTTTCTTATAGTGGATAATTTTTTGGGCTGTTCTCTTTTTTTTTCTTATAGTGGATAATTTTTGGGGCTGTTATCTTTTTTTTTTTCTTATATGGATAATATTTTGGGCTGTTGCACCTCTGGGCCACCGCAAGAAACAAATCTACCTTCATAAAAAAACATGTTTATCTTTTTTTTCTTATAGTGGATAATATTTTGGGCTGTTCTCTTTTTTTTCTTATAGTGGATCATTTTTGGGGCTGTTATCTTTTTTTTTTTTTTTTCCTTATAGTGGATAATTTTTTGGGCTGTTCTCTTCTTTTCTTATAGTGGATAATTTTTTGGGCTGTACTCTTTTTTTTTTTTTTTCCTTATAGTGGATAATTTTTTGGGCTGTTCTCTTTTTTTCTTATAGTGGATAGTTTTTGGGGCTGTTATTTTTTTTTTTTTTTTCTTATATGGATAATATTTTGGGCTGTTCTCTTTTTTTCTTATAGTGGATCATTTTTGGGCTGTTATCCTTTTTTTTTTTCTTATAGTGGATCATTTTTGGGCTGTTATCCTTTTTTTTTTCTTATAGTGGATCATTTTTTGGGCTGTTATCCTTTTTTTTTTTCTTATAGTGGATCATTTTTTGGGCTGTTATCTTTTTTTTTTTCTTATATGGATAATATTTTGGGCTGTTCTCTTTTTTTCGTATAGTGGATCATTTTTTGGGCTGTTATCCTTTTTTTTTCTTATAGTGGATCATTTTTGGGCTGCTATCTTTTTTTTTTTTTTTCTTATATGGATAATATTTTGGGCTGTTCTCTTTTTTTCTTATAGTGGATCATTTTTGGGCTGTTATCCTTTTTTTTTTCTTATAGTGGATCATTTTTGGGCTGTTATCCTTTTTTTTTTCTTATAGTGGATCATTTTTTGGGCTGTTATCCTTTTTTTTTTCTTATAGTGGATCATTTTTTGGGCTGTTATCTTTTTTTTTTCTTATATGGATAATATTTTGGGCTGTTCTCTTTTTTTCTTATAGTGGATCATTTTTGGGCTGTTATCCTTTTTTTTTTCTTATAGTGGATCATTTTTTGGGCTGTTATCCTTTTTTTTTTTCTTATAGTGGATCATTTTTGGGCTGTTATCTTTTTTTTTTTTTCTTATATGGATAATATTTTGGGCTGTTGCACCTCTGGGCCACGGCAAGAAACAAATCTACCTTCATAAAAAAAAACAGGTTTATTAAAAAAAAAATCCCTTGCATGGTTTTTTCATGCTTAAAGAGGAATAAAAACACTCAGGAAAAAATTCTCGACTAAAGTTCTCATAATTGATGCACGAAAGGGTTAAGGGTTAACGAATGTTTTCTCGTATACTGGCGTAGAAAAGGGGAAAAATCTAAACAGGAAGGAGAAGAGAAGGTTTTTCCCCTGTATCCCTGTGTCTGTCTGTTGTCACTCTTTGGGATGCTTTGTGGTCAGTCAGAGTCAATCCATTAAAAAGCAACCATCCATTCAACCTCTGAGGGAAGACCAATTCTTCCAGAAAGCCTTTGGGGTGAAATGTGACGCAGCCTCAACACCAGTCGTTTTGGTGTCATCTGGGAGCTGTACACATTGATTAGTAATTGTCCTTCCTCCTTTCCTGAGAGGCTGTTTGTCCCACAGGGAGGGAGCCATTACACCACCGCTGGCCACAGGGACCATTCAAGGGCAATCAGAGCAAACAGACTCAGGATAACCACTTAGATGGGAGTGCACTGGCCTGGTTCGGTAACAACGAGGAAAAAGCCAGACCGGAGACAGGGTTATATGGAGTGGGTTCAGTGGGAGAATGTCACTGTAAGTGGCAATGGCACTGCGCAGAAGAGCATTTGAAAAGCTCTCTGGTAAATAAGTAGGTTTTGGTGGCTTTGAAGCACGAATGTGAAAACTGTAGTGCCTCCCCCGCTGGACAGGTTTTATCTTTGAGTGATTTTCACTTGTTTTTTTTTCTAGTTTTAATGTAGTTACCACTTGTATTCTAATTATAATAAATAAATGCTTAATGCCCTGTCCACAATAATATGGATATTTAGCAAAAAAGGACAATGTTTTTCTCTGTGTTTGAGCCTTTTGTCGTTACACAAACACTGCTCAGGTCATTACACTGTAAAAAAAAAAAAAAAAAAAATCTGTAATTTAATGGAATTTTCACGGTTAATTTTACAGATTTTTCCTGTATTTTTAAGATACAAGAAAATATCAACGAAATTGAAAAAATAGACTGATTTTGCACGTCAAATGAAAAATAACATGAAAAAACTGTAACTGTGAATAACCATAAAATTTCGATTTTTTAAAAGATTTTTTTTTTTTTCACAGAAAAATGCAGTTAAAATACATTTGCAAATGTATCGTAATTTCACAAATATTTCTTTTCTATTTATGAGAATAAACTGTTAATTTAAAGTTTAATACTGTAAAAAAAAAAAATAACAAAATGAGATAAAATTACTGACAATTTATCGTAAAAGAAGTATTTGTTCTGTAAGTTTAACAAGACTTGTTTGTTAATTGACAAATATCTTGTGTAATTACAGGAGGTTTCACAACAAAAATGTTGAATAAATGTATTTTTGTGAATGTATAACATGTATAAGCACTGATAAACTGTCCAAATACAGTTTTTATCAGTGGATTGTAAAACTTCATCTCATTGAAAATTATTTCTATATATATTTATAGGTAATTTGATTGTTTTAATACATGTAAATATTCTTTATTAAACATTAAAAAGTCAAAAAAATATGCAAAATCTCATGTAAAGTTAGGGCAAAAACTGTATTTTAATTATTAAAAATTACTGTATTTTTATGAGATGGTTATTTTCCGTTATTTAACAGTATTTTTTCAACACCCCAGCTGCCGGAATATTGCAGTTTTTTTTTTAAGTTTTTTTTTTTTTTTTTTTACAGTGTAGGTTTTGGTTGCTTTGAAGCACGAATGTGAAAACTGTAGTACCTCCCCCGCTGGACATGTTTTATCTTTGAGTGATTTTCATGAGGAGCAATAACACTTGTTTTTTTCTACTTTTAATGTTGTTACAACTTGTATTCTAATTATGATAAATAAATGCTTAATGCCATGTCCACATTAATATGGATATTTTGCAAAAAACGAAAATATTCTTCTCCATGTTTGACTCCTTTTGTCTGCACACAAACACAGGCCAGGTCAGTGGGTCAGTAAAACATAGACTGCCTCCCAAAATGAAGATAAAAAGAAACAACAAACAAATATGTACCTGAAATAAAAACAACAAAAAATGTGCCACACGGTGACAAAATGTCTTTCCAGGGTGGCATCATAGGAAGTACGAAGGAACGTATGGAGCTGAACAGGACATCCCAGAAATACTTTTAAAATATTTATTCAAATGCAAATGTATCAGCACACTGCCCATGTATTCTTAATACATAAAAGTAACAAGACCAGTGTTAAAATAAAACTAAACTGTGCAAGTCTAAACAAGTAATATTATTCACCCTTTCATGCACGAATTATGAGAACCTTAATCAAGATTTTTTTCCTGAGTGTTTTTATTTCTCTTTCGGCATGAAAAAAACAATGCGATTGAAAATTTTCTTATGACAAATAAATAAATTAAAAAAAAAAAACAAAAAAAAAAACATTAAAAAAAATAGTAATAATAATAAAAAAAAATTCTTAGGAACCAATTTTTCATGAAGTTGCAAAAATGTCCACTCAGCTGGTCACAATGCATTTAATTTTTGAAACATGCATTTACTGATAATTGCATGAAAACTATAACTATGACAGTCAGGGGAGATCTACATAATGTTACCAATTCATGTCAGAAACGATATGTAATGTCTTAAAACTTTAATAAAAATATGTGTAAAAAAAAAATTAAAAATCCATGAATATACAAGAGAACGGCTGTAGAATAAGTGTCCACTGTAGTGACCAGTATACATGAAAGTGTTAATAACAAAATCTAAATAATTAACCACAAATAAAGGTTCTGCTCTGTAAAAATTGTAAAAAAAAAAAAAAAAGTACTTTTTTTTTTCTTAATTCAAGATTATTTTTGCTTAATTCAAGCAAAAAAAATCTGCCAGTGGAACAAGTGAAAATCTTCTTGGTAAGATTTCTTGAAATAAGATTTTCAAGCTCGACTGTCTACAACTAATTTCTTATATCTGACTGAAAAGTTACTCTTTAGGTGATTGTTTTATTTTAAGTGTGATGAGATATTTTGACTACAAATGACAAAAATACACTTGTTAAGATTAAATTTTTTTCAGTGTTTGGCACTGTTGAAAATGGAGCTCAAACTCATCTGAGACAGAAATTAATAGAAGCCTGATAAAGGTCAGGTCTGATCCTCAGTTTAGTATCTACATTCACAAAGAAATGTTGTGTACATACATGTGAGAACAATTTTGTAGCTGTTTTGCATTTAAATAGCAGCGACCATGACTCAGTGAATTATTTACATTATTTTTTATCGTTCTGTGTCAATTTATTTTTCTTATATCTTTTTTGTCTTATGTCTTTTATGTTAATTTCATCATCTATTGTCAAAAAATAAGTTCTTATATTTCACTGAAAAGTTACTCTTTTTTTTCAGATTATGTCTAATTTTAAGTGTGATGAGATAATTTGACAAGAAATGAGAAAAATAAACTTTGTAAAATTTTTATTTTTGCATTGTAGCTAGTGCATGCCTGTATAAAATGTCTCCAAAAGTGACAAAAAAGTAGCCTCAACAAGTTTCTTCCTGCAATGAAGAGGAAAGGACGATTGATTTCTTTTTTTTTTTTTTTTAACCCTCCGGTATCCAGGTGCGCTTTTTAGGCACACTTTGCACTTTGTGTTAAAAAACTTCATATTATTTTTCACAATTTAAATAAGGTTAGAATTCAAAAGTTGTTCATTTTTGCATGATCTTTAAAATTCTGGCCACCAACTAAAATTTGCACATTGTAAACAAAAGAAAATTACAAGACTAGCAAGTGTGCCTAAAACGCACTATTTCTTCCATTATAACCACTGTTTTTGATCCCAAAGCCATTAACGCATAAATCCTGCTTTTACTGATGTCTGGGCTTCATTTGAGAGGTGAGGGTCTACATTAATTTATTAACGTTGTTAATGTTGCTGTTAATCATTGACATATGCCAGGCTGCAAAAATCAAATAATATGTGATCCAATTTTTATGTAGTATATTGAAAAAAAATCATATTTTGTGTTTTTTGCATCAAAAAATGTAGTGACATCATGATGAAAAGAGATAGTTTAAAGGGTTTAAAAAAAAAAAAAAGTAAAATGAATGATTATTTGATATGTATGATGATTAGGGCTGACCTTGATTTACAAAAATAAAATCAAATTAGAGCAGAAAAATAAATCCATATATAATATTTAATAGTTCGATTTATAGGTGTGCATTTTTCACACACTTGGTGACAGACGTTAGTATTTTTCAACATTTGACCTAGCGCCAAAAATAATAATGCAGATTAACCGGTGTTGGAGTTAATCATTGACATATGCCAGGCTGCAAAAATCAAATAATATGTGATCCACTTTTTATGTAGTATATTGAAAAAAAATGAATTTTTTGTGTTTTTTGCGTCTAAAAAAATGGTTTGTTTACATTACAAACACAGCATTTATAGGGTTAAAAATGTGACAATTATTGAGTATTTGGTATTTTTATTTACAGCTCAAGTTGATTAAATAGAAAAAAGTGTAAAAGAATTAAAAACAAACTGTATGAACATTTTTTTGACATTATTCTACAAGAGTGCCAAAAAGGCACACTTGGTGCTTAGTAAGGGCCTAGCTGGATGGGATACCGGAGGGTTAAACGAACAAAATTTAAAAAATAAATAAATAAATAAAAATTGAAAAAAAATTTAAAAAAAGTACAGAATACACAAAATCACAATAAAAGACAAAAGTGCTGATTGATCCTCTGTCAATGATAAATATGGTCTAAACTAAATTACCATCAAACATTTCTTGCAGGTATTTTATTAGAATGAACTGACGTAACATTTAACTAAACATAATGTGACTAAAATATAATACGCTGTCATCTGCAAACATAATTTTTGTTTTAATGTAAGATAGATAGCAAAAACTCCCATGATCCCATGCATCTTTCATGCTGTCTTTTGTTAATTGTTTTAATTAAAAGACATCTAACTGTAGAAATGACAATTATGCAGCTTTTTATAAGTAAAGTGACTATTTCTGATTAATGTCATTCATTAACCAGATAATTATACATAATTACTTTTGTGTGTGTTCAAATTCTCACTTATATATATATATATATATATATATATATATATATATATATATTTTTTTTTTTTTTTTTTTTTTTTTTTTTTTTTTTTTTTACTCCCACTTTCCTGTATTGTACTGTTTATTAAGGATCATAACACAAGGACATTTCAGTGTTATTTTAATTTCTTGTAGTAATACACAAACACTCAGAGGCTGTACTTATCTGAATCGATTATCTTGTTTTGTTTTAGTGATGTGATGTTCGCTGTGATTAGCTAAAGTTCACTCAGCCTCATAAATAAATCTTTATACTGGCTGTGTCACTTTGCTTTTTTTTTTTTTTTTTTTTCCCCTCTAGTCAGTGTGCCCTCTACAAAGACACAACACAGGCCGAGACACAAAGAACCATGGGAGGCGGCGAACCAAAGGACTTCTTTGTGAATGCGATTTCAAAGTGGCAGCCAGCCAGCAGCTCATCCACTATGACTGAAGTACTTCTGTGTTCGTACCCGACTTTATGTTACGTTTTTGAAATAAACATACTTTTATAGTAAAGCTAATATTTAGTCTGACACGGCTAAATCAAATTATACAGCCGTCTTTGTAAATAAAGTGCGCTTCTAACTTAGCCGGAGAATACAGAAAAGGGAATGTCGTCTTATTTTGTGCTAAGTGAAAGGTTTTTCTATCTGTATTCACTTCTTTTCTATGTGTGTGTGTGTGTGTGTGTGTGTGTGTGTGTGCGGTGTGCCCAAGCTTGCGATTGTGTGCAAGGACATACTGTACTGTATGATGTACTGTGCCAGAATCAGAATACAGCAGTAGATCCCGCTGCATGCTTCTATTCTGAGTTCCTGCATTTATTATGCTGCGGGAAATTTCTTTCTGGAATCTTATCCAGTTTGGGTCACAGTATTATACTGGAACAGAAAACTCATTCAGCTACTTTCTGATTGAGTTTCACAAGGGACGAAGAAAGCAGCGTGTTTACGTTAAGTGGAATGGAACATGAGCGGACTTTTTTTTTTTTTTTTGAATAATCTTTTTATTAGGACACATTTTCAGTATACACATCCTCTCAGCACAGATACAGGCATATGTCTAATTTTCCAGTAAAAAAAAAAAAAAAAATACAAAACAAAAAAACAACAATAAAAACACAAACAAACAAATAAAAACGACAAACAAAAGCTAAAAAAAATAAAAAAAATAAAAAAACTAAGTACAAACAAAAAAATTAAACTAAAAAAAAACAACAGCAACTAACAACAAACAAAAACTTAAACTAAAAAGAAAACAACTAACAACAAACAAAAACTAAAACTAAAAAAACAACAACAACTAAGTACAAACAAAAACTTAAACAAAACAAAAAAACAACAGGAACTAACAACAAACAAAAACTTAAGCTAAAAAGAAAACAACTAACGAACAAAAACTTAAACTAAAAAAAACAACAAACAAAAACTTTAACTTAAAAAAAAAAACAACAGCAACTAACAACAAACAAAAAGTTAAATTAAAACGAAAACAACTAACAACAAACAAAAACTTAAACTAAAAAAAACCCAACAGCAACTAACAACAAACAAAAACTTAAGCTAAAAAGAAAACAACTAACAACAAACAAAAACTTAAACTAAAAAAACAGAAACTTTAACTAAAAAAAAAAACAACTAACAACAAAGAAAAACTTTAACTAAAAAAAAAACAACTAACAACAAACAAAAACTTAAAAAAAACAAACAAAAACTCAAACAAAACAAAACAGAAACTTTAACTAAAAAAAAAACAACTAACAACAAAGAAAAACTTTAACTAAAAAAAAAAACAACTAACAACAAACAAAAACTTAAAAAAAACAAACAAAAACTCAAACAAAACAAACAAACAAACAAAAAAAAAAAACAACTAACTTTTTTGGGGGGCAATTAAATTATGGGCTTGTAACTCAAGCACTATTAAACATGAATCGAGTAAAATATTACTGAAAATTTACTAGTAATGCCTAACACTACTGCGTCACAGCTAAAAGTAATCCATTAATTTTGTAATGTATTACTCCTAACACTGACAACATTAGCCATTTGGAGGGGTTTGTTTAATTCACACATTTGTTTTTCTTACTTACTTTCTTCTATTATATAAATGAAACTAATTTGCTTTACTAAAGTATTAAACTGACAAGTTTTGAGTCCCATAGTTTAACGGCTGCAGAATTCCAATGTGAATATAACTTATTCAGTAGTCCAAAACTCAAAATGAAATATCTCATTTTCCTCTCAACAAATTCCCTAATGAAAGCTTATTCCAGACCCAAAGAAGACAGCAGAACAGAGCTGGAGCCGTTCAAGTTTGTCTAATTCTGTGCCTCATCCAGGCAGAATAAAAAGGAATTTTTAGCAGCCCATTGCAACAGGATAGTCATAATATATGCACCAAAAACTCTAAAGAATACTGTCGGAATTATATATTTTGGTAGACTAACGCAGAATTTAATATCCCTTGTCTCAAACATTAGGGGAATTATTCCATTTGCATTAAAATTGGACCATGGTAAGTACTTTAGCTGCACAGTTTGAAGGTTTTGGGTTCCATTCCCAGCTGAATTTGCCTATTTCCTTCAGTTTCTCCCACCTTAAGAAACAAGTATACATAGGTTCATTTTCCTGTCGGTACCTTTGACTGAGGTACTGATGAAGATCTGGAAATGGTTCTTTAACCCTTTCATGCACAGTGGTCACTCCAGTGGACAGTTCTTCTCCAGCTGTTCTCTTGTATATTCATGGATTTTGTTGTTTTAGTTTCATATCAGCCAACACAGTGGACGCTTATGCATCATCCCATAATACACTGACATTCAGACCATTTCTGTAACTTTGCTGGTCTTGATAAACCTGATCTGCAGTAACATGTTTGAGTGTAAATCAATTGCTAATTGTTATTAGACTGTAATTAACAATTTTCTTAAACAAAAAGGTTTTTTTTGTTTGTTTGTTTTGTTTGTTTTTTTGCATATCCTCCTGAGACCCAGCAACACATTTTGTCCTCTATAGGGGAGAGAAGTTTGATAGTTTAACTAAAATGCTGTACATTGCAAAGGACATTCCATTAAAAAATAAATTAATTAATTAAAATTATTACCTCCGCCAAGGAGGTTATGTTTTTGCCAGGGTTTGTTTGTTTGTCTGTTTGTTTGTCTGTCCGTTAGTGTGCAACATAACTCAAAAAGTTATGGACAGATTTGGATGAAATTTTCAGGGTTTGTTGGAAATGGGATAAGGAAGAAATGATTAAATTTTGGTGGTGATCGGGGGTGGGGGGGCCCACAGGGGGGGGGGGCACTGATCAGCCTTGGCGGAGGTCTGCGCTCTCCAAGTGCTTCTAGTTTTAAAAATGTATCTGAAAAAAAACAAAAAACAAAAACTGTTGCATTATGCAGTTTCCAATCAAGACAATTTTTTAATGTAAAAAAGCTAAAATTGTCAATTTCCTGGGTCTCGGGACGATATTATCTCCATGAAATGAGTAATAACTAATATTAGAATATGATAAAATGTGAGAAAACATCAGATTAGCTGCATTAAAAATGTTTTTTATGTCATAGTTTTCACACAGTATATCACTTTCTGATGACGAGTTTTAAATACATGTTTGCTTTGAAAATTATGGTGTCCAGCTGGGTGGACATTTTTGGAACTCCATGAAAAATAGGTTCATTAAAAAAATATATATATATTTGCATTGGTTTTTTTTTCATGCCTAAACAGGAATAAAAACACTCAAGAAAAAAATATTGACTAAGGTTCTCATAATTCATGCATGAAAGGGTTAATATCTTCAGTAGCAGCTCACTGCTCCTAACATGTGCTATGTGCTAATGCTAGGTTTTGTGTGTATTAGGATAGGTCAAATGCAGGTTTTTATAGGGATATAAACTGAGTTGACCTTAATTCAAACCTGCACAGTTCCCTCTTTTCCAAAAACCTTTCTTAACTACAAAAGTTTAACTAGTTTACGAACAGAATAGCAAAGCTAAACAAGGCTAAATCAGTGAGCAGAGGTGTTTGAGTGTTCAACATGTAGATGTTTAGCCTAAAATTCCTGACAACCCCGGCTGTTCTAATTTAGCCACTTGTTAGCAACCACATTTTTTAAGATATCTATAAACTAAAAAAAATAATTAGATCGGTTAACTTTAGGCATGAGGACTGATGAGCCAATCAGAGGCAGAGTAGGGCGGGTCATGTTGAGGTAAATATTGCAAACTAGCGCTGTCCACCTCTGGAACCTGACTGGACACTTCAGGTGCCAGTGTCACCCCAGTTGATTGACAGGTCACTGTACGTCTCGTTGACAGATGCGGTATTATTACCTTCATCAAGTAGGTTATGTTTTCATCAGGGTTTGTCTGTTTGTTTGTCTATTAGCAAGATAACTCAAAAAGTTAAGGATGGATTTTGATGAAATTTTTAGGAAATGTTGATACTGGCACAAGGAACACATGATTAAATTTTGGTGGTGATTGGGAGGGACTGATCTGCCTTGACAGACACCTGCGCTCTCCGAGTGCTTTTCTACACTGTAAAAAAAAATCTGTAATTTAACAGAATTTTCACTGCTTATTTTACAGATTTTTCCTGTATTTTAAAGACAAAAACATTGCTGTGTGATGTTCTATTGGTAGCATGTTCTAAAACGCCCCAAATAGCAGAATCCAGAGGGTTTAGATCTGGGCTAGAAGGCGGCCATAAACATGATTCCCAAAAATTGCTAAAGTTGGATTTGTTGCTGTTGTCAACAAGTGTTTTGGTGTTCTTGTGTAAGATTTTAACTTCAAATCATATTTTACTGCATTTCTAACGGTCTTGTTGTCTACCTCAAGTTCAATTGCCATTTTTCTCATGGATTTGGTTGGATCCTTTAGGATTTTGGATTTGAGAGCTTTAATAAAAGCTTTGGTACGTTTTTTTTGTTGCTTCCTCCACTTCCAGACTTTCTCGTAATAGTTTTGCTCATAGTCATTCTCTTCTTTCCATTATAAACAGTCTTTATGGACACTCCAACTATTTTTGAAATCTCCTTTGGTGTGACGAGTGCATTCAGCAAATCACACACTCTTTGACGTTTGCTTTCCTGATTACTCATATGGGCAAAAGTTTCTGAAAAGGTATGGATAATAGTGTTAGGTATGATTATGACATCAATATATGTTTGGTTTCAAAACAATTGACGTAGTGCCTGCTGAGAAAAAACAACTAAATGTTCATTGTAAATTTTGCTTCCCCACCCTGTATATAAAAAATCAACTGATAAAGTCACAAAAATGTAATCAATTTTGTGAGAAGATCATATTTTTCAAAATCAAATTAGCAAAAAAAACCTGACCTGATTGAGAAAAACAGATGTCATTTTTTGATTTAGCGGTGCAAAATGGTCCGAATTCAGTTGAAAAAACCTAGACAACTTGCAAAAATATTTTTTGTAACCCAGTGTAATAAGTTACAGGATGACTGATGATATTATAACACAAGTATGATGACATATGAGCAATATCTGCTAGCTCTAAGTAAAGTGTAAATCAAAAATTATACATCCAAGTGTTCTTAATAACTCCTTATTTTGCAAAAACAAAACATTAAAAGAACAGAGACAGTAAATAGAAGTGTTACATGTTGTTTTATACATAAATAAAAAAAAATAATGTGGCAGCTCTAAATCTTTAATTCAAACATACTTTTTTTTTTTTTTTTAATAAATATGAAATCCCTAAAATAGATGGGTATAGGGACCAGTGACAAAACCTAACAAAAGTTCTCCACCTAAAAAAATAAATTCCTTCACACTGCTTTGGTGTGGATGGATAAAACATAATGAAAGCTGAATTTATAAAACATTATGCCTACACTTATAATACTTTATTAACCTTGGTATACGTTGTTGTACATGATCATAAACTGTTGTAATGACTTTTATAATGCATTACAGGGTGGGGAAGCAAAATTTACAATATTCTGAGGCAGGGATTGAAAGACAGTGTATGACCAATTAGTTTATTGAAAGTCATGAGAATTTATTTGCCACAAGAAAATTTACATCATAGAGATTGAATTGGTCTGAATGTGGAACCTGAACTAAAAGGATTGTTAATATCTTAGTGTAATTTTTGTATTTCACAAATTCATCCCAAGGGCCGGATTGGACCCTTTGGCGGGCCGGATTTGGCCCCCGGGCCGCATGTTTGACACCTGTGTTTTAATACATGTAAATATTCTTTATTAAACACTAAAAAGTCAAAAAAAGAAAAAAAAGCCAGATTATATATTTTAATTATGGAAAATTACCGTATTTTTATGAGATAGTTATTTTCCATTATTTAACAGCATTTTTTTTGGCACCCCTGCTGCCGGAATAATACTGTTTTTTTATGTTTTGTTTTGTTGTTTTTTTTACAGTGTACAGGATGGGGAAGCAAAATTGACAATATTTTTAGGCAGGGATTGAAAGACAGTGTATGACCAATTAGTTTATTGAAAGTCATGAGAATTTATTTGCCACAAGAAAATTGACATAATAGAAAATGTTTTTATTCTATGTGTCCTCCTTCTTTCTCAATAACTGCCTTCACACGCTTCCTGAAACTTGCACAAGTGTTCCTCAAATATTGGGGTGACAACTTCTCCCATTCTTCTTTAATAGTATCTTCCAGACTTTCTCGTAATAGTTTTGCTCATAGTCATTCTCTTCTTTCCATTATAAACAGTCTTTATGGACACTCCAACTATTTTTGAAATCTCCTTTGGTGTGACGAGTGCATTCAGCAAATCACACACACTCTGACGTTTGCTTTCCTGATTACTCATATGGGCAAAAGTTTCTGAAAAGGTATGGATAATAGTGTTAGGTATGATTATGACATCAATATATGTTTGGTTTCAAAACAATTGACGTAGTGTCTGCTGAGAAAAAACAACTAAATGTTCATTGTAAATTTTGCTTCCCCACCCTGCATATAAAAAATCAACTGATAAAGTCACAAAAATGTAATCAATTTTGTGAGAAGATCATATTTTTCAAAATCAAATTAGCAAAAAAACCTGACCTGATTGAGAAAAACAGATGTCATTTTTTGATTTAGCGGTGCAAAATGGTCCGAATTCAGTTGAAAAAACCTAGACAACTTGCAAAAATATTTTTTGTAACCCAGTGTAATAAGTTACAGGATGACTGATGATATTATAACACAAGTATGATGACATATGAGCAATATCTGCTGGCTCTAAGTAAAGTGTAAATCAAAAATTATACATCCAAGTGTTCTTAATAACTCCTTATTTTGCAAAAACAAAACATTAAAAGAACAGAGACAGTAAATAGAAGTGTTACATGTTGTTTTACAAGTCTTTAATTCAAACATACTTTTTTTTTTTTTTTTTTGTAATAAATATGAAATCCCTAAAATAGATGGGTATATGGACCAGTGAAAAAAACCTAACAAAAGTTCCCCACCTAAAAAAATAAATTCCTTCACACTGCTTTGGTGTGGATATATAAAGCATAATGAAAGCTGAATTTATAAAACATTATGCCTACACTTATAATACTTTATTAACCTTGGTATACATTGTTGTGCATGATCATAAACTGTTGTAATGACTTTTATAACACATTATAAATGCATTATAATGTCTTATGAATGTGCACTTAATGCATTATAAACTAGACCTTCAAGTAAAGTGTTACCAGATTTTGTAATGCCTGGTTCCTTTTCACCCCCCCTGTATATGCAGCTGTACATCAGAGTGGGCAGAGCAGGTAAATGAGGCATCAACAAGTGAGTTCAATCTGAAATAATCATCAAAAGGCAGGGTCGGAATCAAGTGAAGATGAAAAGGATGGAAATACTGGAGATAGAGAAGCCGGTTTGTCACATTAGCTCATTATTAAACACTGCTTAAGACCGCACTGCAGTAAGCTAATTTTTACTGCAGATAGAGGATCTCAGAAGTCTTGTCACAACTCAGACTGAAAATGTTGAAAAAGTGCTACAACACTGTAGAGTTGTGGGAAGCGGGGAAGCGGCTCTGCTTGAGCAGTATATTGATCATTTTTTCTGCAAAGTGTTGACACACTGCGTAACTCCACAGAGCGAGTTCACCTGCTCTGCACCAAACCAAATCATCGGAGACGCTTCATGTTTACTGCCCCTCGGCAACAAAACAATGAGACATAAAAAAAAAAAAAAAAAAAAAAAAAAAACTGCAACATTTGAGGAGCGACAAGGAGATGCTGCATGTTTGGGAAATCTGGTGAAGATTTATTAAGCACAGTGGCTTAATTTCCCTTCACTCGTACCCTGAAAAAACCGACACATCTCGCCCTTTAGATTTCCTTCCCTGTGCTGTTGCAGATGAAAGCGGGGCAGGAATCACGCCGCTTCAACATTCTCACTTGCAAATTCAAGGATGACAGGGTTCCTTCGCCAGCTTCAATTATGAATGACAGCCTTTTATCTCCTGCCTGCTAATTAGGCGAGATGACGCTATATACTCGCCACATTCTCTTCCCTTATTTTTCTGTTCTCTTAGATACCTGAAGCCAGCCTTTCTTCCGAAACAGATAAGTAGGGAGAGAGAAAAGGGTCTGGAAGAATGATACTAGAGTTCAAAAGAGTTTAAAGCATGACAATGGAGGGAAAAAAATAACAGACAGGCAACGAACTGACTGTACATGAAAGATAAAGTTTAAAGAATAATTCTATGGGTTCTATGGAAAGTTCAGCAACTGCAGGGGGCATCCAATGGAAAGTTGATTCAGGGCGTTTTAATAAGTTGGCTTCATACACTGTAAAAAAAAATCTGTAATTTAACAGAATTTTCACGAAGCACGAATGTGAAAAGTGTAGTGCCTCCCCCGCTGGACATGTTTTATCTTTGAGTGATTTTCATGAGGAGAAATAACACTTGTTTTTTTCTACTTTTAATGTAGTTACCACTAGTATTCAAATTATAATAAATAAATGCTTAATGCCCTGTCCACATTATTATGGATATTTAGCAAAAAAGGACAATATTTTTCTCTATGTTTGAGCCTTTTGTCATTACACAAACATTGCTCAGGTCACTACAATGTAAAAAAAAAAAAAAAAATCTGTAATTTAACAGGATTTTTACTGTTTATTTTACAGATTTTTCCTGTATTTTTAAGATACAGGAAAATATCAATGAAATGACAAAAACAGACTGTGATTTTACGTGTCAAGTGTAAAATAAGAGGAAAAAACTGTAACTGTGAATAAACATAAAATTTCCATTTTTTAGAAGAATTTTTTTCTTTTTTCACAGAAAAATACAGTTAAAATAAATTTGCAAATGTATCGTAATTTCACAAATATTTCTTTTCTATTTATGAGATTAAACTGTTAATCTAAAGTTTAATACTGTAAAAAAAATATTAAAACCGGATAAAATTACTGACAATTAACCGTAAAAGAAGTATTTGTTCTGTAAGTTTAACAAGACTTGTTTGTTAATTGACAAATATCTTGTGTAATTACGGGAGGTTTCACAACAAAAATGTTGAATAAATGTATTTTTGTGAATGTATAACATGTATAAGCACTGATAAACTGTCCAAATACAGTTTTTATCTGTGAATTGTACAACTTAGTCTCACTAAAAATTATTTATATATTTATTTATAGGTAATTTGACTGTTTTAATACATTGAAATGTTCTTTATTAAACATTAAAAAGTCAAAAAAAATATGCAAAATCTCATGTAAAGTTAGGGCAAAAAACTGTATTTTAATTATGGAAAATTACCACATTTTTTTGAGATAATAGTTTTCTGTTATTTTACAGTATTGTTTTTTTTTGTTTGTTTGTTTGTTTTGTGTGGTGCTCCAGCTGCTGAAATATTACCATTTTTTAACTTTTTTAATTTTTTTTTTATTATTATTTTTTTTTACAGTGTAGCTGGACTCAAAACTAATAAATTCAGTTTCAAATTATACAATTCAGATTAAGTTTTCATGATTTAAATTCAGTTTCTGGTGGCACATATTTCAGCCCATAGAAACAAACTGAACCAAAAATATTACCATTACCAGTATTTTTTGGTACCCCTGCTGCCGGAATATTACCCCTTTTTTTTATTTTATTTATTTTTTTTTTTTACAGTGTAGTGAATATATTCATACGAAACAACAGAGCACCCTCAATTCAACACTCACATCTTTTTTCTTTTTTTTTTTTTTTGTGGACACTTGTCCTTGTCCCACATCACAGGAGCTGATTTAGAAGCAGTATCCAGAACTCTAACAAGTCATTTTAAGTGTCATATAGAGGCGCAGTATTTAAATACATGTCAAAGAGAGCTCTCAGAAGGATTAGGTCACAGTTGAAGTAGGGAAAGGATCTGAGGTCAATCCGACTGGATCCAATTAGCTCCTTTTGACAGGAGGCTATGACAAGCCTAACGCCGCAGCGACGTCTTATTCTCTGAGCCAGGGTCCTCGCTTGTGGAGGGATGGAGGGATAGAGGACTCAGGGAATAATAGAAGAACAAACAAGTCACGACTACAGGAGAACAGCCACCAGATACTCATTAGAAGAGAATTTTTTTGCTTCCTCCCTCCCTCCCTTAGCTTCGCCTCCCCTCCTCTCCCTGAGTGTGAAGCCTCAGATTGGATGAGATGAGAGAAATATTCTTTTTCTTTTCTGTTTTTTTTTTTATGTTCTCTTGGACACTGACAGCAATTTTTCCACTTTGCAGAATATACAGTGAGCAACATTGACAGCACTTTTGATAGCATTCAATTAAGTTTTATTTAAAACTGCCTGAGGTGACAGTGTTTCTGCTTCAAAGCTGAGCTATAGGACTTTTTTGTTCAGTGGAGGAACCACTGCCATGAAGTTTTACGCATTTCTTTCTTTTTTTTTTTTTTTTTTTTTTTTAAGTGATGTCAATTACACTGGGTTACAAAAAAATGTTTTTTGCAAGTTGTCTAGGTTTTTTCAACTGAATTAGGACCATTTTGCACCGCTAAATCCAAAAATGACATCTGTTTTTCTCAATCAGGTCAGGTTTTGTTGCTAATTTGATTTTGAAAAATTTGATCTTCTCACAAAATATAATAATTAATACCAAAATAAGATTGGTAAGCACACTTTATGAAACTTGTGACTTGATTCCTGTTAGGTACAATGGTGTATTCACCGCAGATGTAGCAGAATACGTCAGGCTTATTTTTGCAAGATCTTCTAGTCGAAGCCATTTCATTCACCTGTAATATTAAAAAAAACATTCATCATAAATTGGCAAAAGTAAGATCTTCAGAACTCATTTATTGCAAGAAATATGAAAGAATTTTGTATCATATGATGTGAAAATGCACATAAATGTAAGCAAAAATGTTAAAAAGCCAATTTGATAAAGCACTTTGTGACTCTGTCTGTGAAAAGTGCTCTATAAATAAAATTTACTTACTTACAGTACAGGCCAAAAGTTTGGACACACCTTCTCATTCTTCGCATTTTCTTTATTTTCATGACTATTTACATTGTAGATTCTCACTGAAGGCATCAAAACTATGAATGAACACATGTGGAATTATGTACTTAACAAAAAAGTGTGAAATAACTGAAAACATCTCTTATATTCTAGTTTCTTCAAAGTAGCCACCCTTAGCTCTGATGACTGCCTTGCACACCCTTGGCATTCTCTTGATGAGCTTCCAGAGGTAGTCACCTGAAATGGTTTTCACTTCATAGCTGTGCCTTGTCAGGGTTACTTAGTGGAATTTCTTGCCTTATTGATGGGGTTGGGACCATCAGTTGTGTTGTGCAGAAGTCAGGTTGATGCACAGCTGACAGCCCTATTGGACAACTGTTAGAATGCATATTATGGCGAGAACCAATCAGCTTCAGTGAGAATCTACAATGTAAATAGTCATGAAAATAAAGAAAATGCGAAGAATGAGAAGGTGTGTCCAAACTTTTGGCCTGTACTGTATATGTAGCATAGTTCAGAAAGTTGACCTGATTGAGCAAAATTAATGTGATTTTTGGATTCAGCACACCAAAATTATCCTAAATCAGCTCAAAAAACTTAAACAATAAGTTTGTTGTTGAGCAGTGTAGTAGTAATAATAATAATAATAATAATAATAATAATAATAATAATAATAATAATAATAATAATAATAATAATAATAATAATAATCAACATTTGGGTTTTCATTTAACCAAATAATAACACATTTACAAATATCAGCTGTTTATAATTTTTTTTTACTCTAGCGTTTTTTGAAGGTTCATACAGTGTGACATAAAAACATGACCGATACAGTCCGTTTATTGATACAGACGGGTGACAGTGTGTTGGATGGATAATGCATTCACCTGAGAATAACATTTCTAACCACAAATAAATGTAATATCGACATTTGCATCTGTATTATACTGGTATGATAGTATGATTGTCCATTACACTGGGTTACAAAAAAATGTTTTTTGCAAGTTGTCTAGGTTTTTTCATCTGAATTAGGACCATTTTGCACCGCTGAATCCAAAAATGACATCTGTTTTTCTCAATCAGGTCAGGTTTTTTTGCTAATTTGATTTTGGAAAATTTGATCTTCTCACAATCTGCACCCAAACTTTATCTTGGTCAGGAAGTTTAATACCAAAATAAGACTGGAAAACACACTTTATGAAACTTGTGACTTGATTCCTGTTAGGTACAATGGTGTATTCACTGCAGATGTAGCAGAATACGTCAGGCTTATTTTTGAAAGACCTTCTAGTCGAAGCCATTTCATTCACCTGTAATATGAAAAAAAACATTAATCATAAATTGGCAAAAGTAAAATCTTCAGAACTCATTTATTGCACGAAATATGAAAGAATTGAAAATGCCCATAAATGTAAGCAAAAATGTGAAAAAGCCAATATGTAGCATAGTTCAGAAAGTTGACCTGATTGAGCAAAATTAATGTGATTTTTGGATTCAGCACACCAAAATGATCCTAAATCAGCTCAAAAAACTTAAACAATAAATTTGTTGTTGACCAGTGTTATTCATTCTTAAACTTCAGAAATTGTCTGTTTGATGTGGGTTATATATATATTAAAAAAACAAAAAACCAAAAACAAAAAAAAACAGCGTGTTTAATGACTATTGTCAGCGTGGGCTCTTGGGAGATTACAAGATGGAGTGGGAAACAATGTAGGTGAACCCTAAATATACAGCATTTATATTGATAAAAAATAATGGAATGAGATCTCTTATTTCATAAGTAGAAGTTATTATCTCGCAGTTATGAAAGAAGATTTTTGATTTTGTACTGATAAGCCGAATAAAGCCTGGATATTGATCATCATCACATTATTTATTTTCATTTTTCATTAATTTTTTTCAACTGCTCTGCTCCCCAACTCTAGAACTCCTTGCCATCAGAGCTCAGAAATACCGCTTCACTCCCTCTGTTCAAATCCAAACTCAAACCCCATCTGTTTAGGACCACTTTCTCTTTATGACCATAATTGCGTTGTCCATTTTTTAACCAGCCTTTTACTTTTTACTCAGTTTCATTGCTTGTTTTATACTCTCCTGTTTACTGTACGGCAGTGTTTTTCAACCTTGGGGTCGGGAGCCCATGTGGGGTCACCTGGAATTCAAATGGGGTCACCTGAAATGTCTAGTCATTAATAAAAATTAAGAAAAACGTGCTAATAAAAAATATATATGGTGAGTTGACAGAGACAATCCCAATCCATAAAAGACATGACGAACTGTGACGCTGAAACTGAAGCACTGTGGTTCTGTTTATCTGTCAAATGTTCATTGTGGTCAGTTTCAGATGCTGCAGCTCTTTCATAATTCATAGTTTGAGTTCTTGTTTGTTCAGTATTAATTGTCAGCCGTGTAAATCCACCCTTATGCAAAGAAAATATATTTCTCTATATATTGACTGTCACTATATTACTGACTGAAAAATGTATTACTGTATAATATATATTTATATTTAAAATATACAGAATAATATATTTGTCAATATATTTTGTATTATATTACAAAATATTGAAAAATACATAAGGAATTGCCGCTTTCCATATATTGAAACACATATGACAATGTATTTACTTATATATGTAAATATAGGTCATTACATATTTAGTAATAAACTTCATAATGTATGTATGCATATATAAATACATATATTGTCTAGTGTATTACTAAATATATGTAATTATATATTTAGTAATACACTTCAAAATATATGTATGTATATATATATATATCTACATCTTTTTCATCCTATGTTGCCAAAATGACTAAGAAGGCATCTTTTTGAGCATGTTTTTTTAGTTAACACTTTTTTCATGTATATCACAATGCATATTTTCATGAAATATGTTATTATGCATCCCAAGTAATGTAAATGTTGATAAATATCTGCTTTATGTAAATTTGTGTCAATGGAAAGAAATTGAGTTTCAATAAAACTATATGTAAAAATATAGGGCAATTTTTGTCTTCACTGTAATATATGTTTTATATGTATCAATATATGATTAAAGCATATATTGCAGTATATTGGAAAATCTATGCACTACTACTACTGTTTTTTTTTTTATATAATGCATTATATTTTTCAAAATATTGCCATATATTTTTGTTTCATAAGGGCAAGCTGGACTGACTGTACATATCCTGACCAAGGAAAATCAAATTCTCACTTTGTGCAGTAATCTACACCTGGCTTTTCTGCCTCCGTCCATAATAATATACATTATATAGACTAAATGTTGTCTAAAATTAACGTTTATTTGCAACATAGTATTGCAAACTATTACATGTTCAAAAACTAATTATGCTTGGTTTGTGCAGCATGGTAATATAGTAAGCATTAATTTGGAGTCAGTGGGTCACATGATAGATAGATAGATAGATAGATAGATAGATAGATAGATAGATAGATAGATAGATAGATAGATAGATAGATAGATAGATAGATAGATAGATAGATAGATAGATAGATAGATAGATAGATAGATAGATAGATAGATAGATAGATAGATAGATAAAGTTTTATTTCAGACTTATGGTCCACTTTAAAAAGCGAACAGATAAATGCAAACGTAATTTTAAAAACACAATAATAAAACCTCTATACTTTCAAGAGTCAGTCACATGACATGACATTTGTGATACGATATATTTTCTTTTAATCACAAGATCACAATTCATGACACCAAGATGAAGTCTATATTTGTTCATCAGTGAATACAATGCACTCCTACATACACAAGACTAATTAATGACATTCTTACTGTATTTGATCCAGACCTGTTATATATGAGCGGTGGTTTTCCTAAATCTGTACATAGCAATCTGTGGCCTCCTGAAGACCCAAAAAATTACTTCTAATGCATAAAATTAAACCTGAAACAAAAGGAAGAGGATCAAAATACAACTTTTTCAATATACAGTGATGAAAGTGAGGAAAGAAAAAAAAAAACCTGAACTTTTCTGAGCATCTCATTCTGCATGCTCTTAGATGCATTCTGGTGCACTTTGGGAGCAAAAACCTGTAAAGCATTAAGGTTCAAAACTAATGAAAAATACATCTCACACAGGAATATGGTCAAACATTTGATCAAATCTTGATATCTATAGTATATAGTATCTATATATAGTAGATACAAAACTGGAATGTACACACAGTGTGAAGCAGGTGCCCCTTTGACAAAGGAGGTCCTATTCGCATAGAAGAAGAAGAAGATAATGAGAAAACAATGTTTCTAAGAAGGCTGCTATGAAATATTGCCATTTATGCAAACTGTTTCCTTATTCTACATCACAGGTGTCAAACATGCGGCCCGGGGGTCAAAACCAGCCCGCTAAAGGGTCCAATCTGGCCCCTGGGATGAATTTATGAAATGCAGAAATTACACTGAAGATATTAACAATCAAGGATGTTCGAATCATTTTAGGTCAATTCAATCTCAAGTGGGTCAGACCAGTAAAATACTATCATAATCACTTATAAATAATGAAAACTCCAATTTTTTGTCTTTGTTGTGAAGTTAAAAAAAAAAAGAAAAATTACGCAAAAATGTTTGCATTTACTTTTACAATGAAAACTCCATTTTTTTCTCTTTCTTGTATTGTAAAAAAAAAAAGTAAAATTACACAAAAATGTTTACATTTACAGACTAGCCTTTTACAAAAAAAAGTGAATAACCTGAAATTTCTTAAGAGACGTATGTAGAATTGTACCATTATTCTGCCTCTTACTAAATGTTTTGTGTACTTGTAGATCCACTGTGATCTGTAAGTTGTCAGGCACATGTATAAATGATAAACTGAGGTGTAATATTGTTCAAATTGCACTTATTTTCTTTAGAATTTTCAGGTTCATATTTGTTCATATTATGTTCAAGTACAGTTCGTAGATTTTCATTTTCATCACGGAATTGGACTTTTTTTTCACTCAAAAACAGAAAAAATACTTTGGAGATGACATTATTTATCAGTTCTTATGCTATTATTTATATTATTTTACCAGTCCGGCCACTTTATACCACATTAGGCTGTATGTGTCCCTTGAACTAAAATGAGTTTGACACCCCTGTTCTACATATTTTGTGGTGGACACAGACATTTAATATGATATTAATTCACCATATTAATTACGCAATACAGAAGACAAAGAAATAACGTATGCCTGTACACAGCACAGCCGGGTGGTGAAATACTACAGGGGTTGGACAAAATAATGGAAACACCTTCACCTCAAGATGATAATGCCCCAATCCATACAGCTAGAATTGTTAAAGAATGGCATGAGGAACATTCTAATGAAGTTGAGCATCTCGTATGGCCGGCACAGTCCCCAGACCTCAACATTATTGAGCATTTATGGTCAGTTTTAGAGATTCAAGTAAGACGTCGATTTCCACCGCCATCGTCTCTAAAAGAGTTGGAGGGTATTCTAACTGAAGAATGGCTTAAAATTCCTTTGGAAACAATTCACAAGTTGTATGAATCAATACCTCGGAGAATTGAGGCTGTAATTGCCGCAAAAGGCGGACCTACACCATATTAAATTATATTTTGTTGATTTTTTAAGGTGTTTCCATTATTTTGTCCAACCCCTGTATAATCTACTGAATGACTTCAATGAGTAACAAACCTGGTTTGCTGGTCTTCCAGATTTACTGCGACAGAAAATTGCCATTTCCATCAGTTTCCTCTAGCCAGGACCACTTGAACTTATTTTTGATTCCTGCCTCACACTTCAGTTCGTCCCCACGCTGAAGGACGATGAATTCTGACATGATTTCACAGAATATTTAGACAAAATACATCGGCGGTAAAATACTCAAAGCGAATCCGCCATCTTGTCTCCAGAGACGCAAAACGGACCACGTGTCATCAACGGACCAATCAGAGCCGTCGATATAAGTTCAGCGTTGTAAACAAACATCTCATTGGTCGAGACGAATGGAGAAGAAAGCAATATAGCCGCGCCCATGAGACGGACAGAAACGGACAGTCTACTCTCGTTAAACCGCCCGCCGTTATACCGCCATTTCCGCCTATCGCCATCCGCCAGCCCAGTTCCATGCACAAACAACACTTATACCATTGATTTCCCGACCGTTATACCGCCAGCGTGATTGCCATCGAGTACACATAAATTTTAACAATGCACTGAAACAAACGCGCCAGACGCTGATCGCGACGAGCTACGAGTAGGTCTACGGAACGGCCACCGTTCATTTATCGCAGAACACTCAGGAGGTCAGGATGTCGGGAAGAGGACGTGGGATTAAGCCAAAGCCTCAAGATGATGGGGTGTCATTTCCCGACACGGTATAATAATGCTTCAAATGTTTCCCCACTTTGAATGATCCCTTACAACATAACAGAATCAAGATTTATTTAGAAACGCAATTAGAACGGGTTAACGGAGGCAGACATCATATAGTAAAGACATGCACATTATGGACGCAACCCGTTGTAACGCCATTTTCGCTATACCGCCAATTTGGCCGTGAACGGAAGTTGGCGGTATAACGAGAGTAGACTGTAATCATAATTTGCACTTTTTGGAGCGATTTATGTGTAATTTTCCAGCTGAAATGTTGCCAAACCACACGGAAATGATCCAGACACGTTTAACCCTTTCATGCATACTGGTCACTACAATGGACAGTTATTTTCCAGCTGTTGTCGTGTATATTCATGAGTTTTGTTGTTTTAGTTCCATATCAGCCAACACAGTGGACGCTTATGCACCATCCCATACACTGACATTCATACCATTACTGTAACTTTGCTGTTCTAGATAAAACCTGATCTGCAGTAACATGTTTGAGTGTAAAATCAATTGTTAATTATTATTAGACTGTAATTAACAGTTTTCTTAATCAAAAAGTTTTTTTTTTTTTTTTTTGCATATTATCTCCATGAATTGAGTAACAACTAGTATTAGAGTATGTTAAAATGTGAGAAAACATCAGATTAGCAGCATTAAAAATGTTTTTATTTCATAGTTTTCACATAGTATATCACTTTCTGATGATGGGTTTTAACCCTTTCATGCACAGTGGTCACTCCAGTGGACAGTTCTTCTCCAGCTGTTCTCTTGTATATTCATGGATTTTATTGTTTTTAGTTCCATATCAGCCAACACAGTGGATGCCTATGCATCATCCCATACACTGTAATTCATACCATTACTGTAACTTTGCTGTTTTTGATAAATCTGATCTGCAGTAACAAGTTTGAGTGGAAATCAATTGCTTGTTATTGTTAATAGACTTTAATTAACCATTTTTCTTATGCAATTCTTTATTTTTTTTTGCATAATATCTCCATAAAGTGAGTAATAACTAATATTAGACTATGTTAAAACGTGACAAATCACCAGATTAGCAGCATTAAAAAAATGTATTTCATAGTTTTCACACAGCGTATCAATAAATACATGTTTCTTTGCTTCAAAAATTAAACGCATGATGTCCAGCTGAATGGATATTTTTTGCAACTCCATGAAAAATAGGTTCATAAAAATGTTTTCGATCGCATTGTTTTTTTCATGCCTAAAGAGGAATAAAAACACTCAGGAAAAATAACTTGATTAGAGTCAAAACACAGTATTCAAAATCTCTCTGAAGGGACATTTTAGAGACAATTTGACCCACATTTTTATTTTTAAATTCATTTCTGCTTTAGTTGGACCATAAGGGATTATCCAAAACAAGGAGCTACTTTATATTGAAATAAACGCTGGAATGGCCATCAATTAAAATTTGCTCTCTGACGGGACATGACTGCGTTTTGACCCATTAAGGTTCTCATAATTCATGCATGAAAGGGTTAAATACGTGTTTCTTTGCTTCAAAAATTAAACGCACGATGTCCAGCTCAGTGAACATTTTTGTAATTCCATGAAAAATAGGGTCATAAAAAAAAAAAAATTCAGTTGCATTGTTTTTTTCATGCCTAAAGAGGGAAAAAAATCACTCAAGAAAAAAAAAAAATTGACTAAAGTTCTCATAATTCATGCATGAAAGGGTTAATTTACCGGAACATGTGCTCAGTTTTCGGAAAAAAAATGGATTTCTGGCAAAAACCGGAACACTTTCATCACTGAATATAGCAAGTTTATTTTTGAGTTAAAAAAAAAAAAGAAAGACAGAAGCATTTTCAATAGATAAAAGTAATTACTCACACAGAACGCTGCTCCCAGGGAACTAGACTCTTTAGTCGTCAAGACAGTAAACAAGTAGTGGAAATGGGGCTGAGGGGATCAGTGGTCCTTTGAAGTGTTCTCTCCTTGTTTAAAATAAGCACAGTAGCTCGACTATTCCCCTCCACTGCCATGGAAAGCGGCGGCGGCGGCTCCGACAGGAAGCTCCGTGGCCTTGGCACCCCATTTCAGGGAACCTGGACAGCAGCCTTGAAGCAGGAAGCACTGGGTGATGGACTAATCGTATTCAGGTCCCTGAACAAGTGCCTTCTAGGCTGACTCCTGCACAGCTGTGCGTGCCTCTGAACCATCACCAGCTGGGCCGACCAGGCCACGGAGCTAAGGTTATACAAAGTGCACGACAGGAGCAGCAAAGACTAGTGTCTAGATTCAAGGCTTTATGAAGGGAAGAGCATGTCCTTCCTCATAAACAACACAGATCACATAGGCCGGGACACAATAAATTACTTGTGTAATGGATAAAAAGTTGTCAAACACCAGTTGGTTTCAACACAATATGAAACCCCCCACACGTCTTTTATAGTCAAGAGTACAGTCAATCACAGGCACATTTCATTTTTCAAACACGAGTTATTTGTATGCAAGGTCATGCAAAGCGAGACTGCATTCAATTCAGTTTTATAACACTAACCTCCCCCACCTAAAACATCCTATTTACTACCCTTATGCAAAGAAAATATATTTCTCTATATATTGACTGTCACTATATTACTGACTGAAAAATATATTACTGTATAATATATATTTAAATTTAAAATATACAGAATAATATATTGTCAATATATTTTGTATTATATTACAATGTATTGAAAAATACATAAGGAATTGCTGCTTTCCATTTATTGAAACATATATGACAATATATTTACTTATATATGTAAATATATGTCATTATATATTTAGTAATACACTTCATAATGCATGTATGCATATATACATACATATATTGTCTAGTGTATTACTAAATATATGTAATTATATATTTAGTAATACACTTCAAAAAATATGTATGTATATATGTACATCTTTTTCATCCTATGTTGCCAAAATGACTAAGAAGGCATCTTTTTTCAGTTAACACTTTTTTCATGTACATCACGATGCATATTTTCATGAAATATGTTATTATGCATACCACGTAATGTAAGTGTTGATAAATATCTGCTTTATGTAAACTTGAGTCAATGGAAAGAAATTGAAAACTATATGTAAAAATATATTTAATATTAAATATATTTAATATATTTTTTATATGTATCAATATATGATTAAAGCATATATTGCAGTATATTGGAAAATATATGCACTACTTTCCCATGTATGGAAATGTATTTTTTAATATAATGCATTATATTTTTCAATATACTGCCATATATTTTTCAATATACTGCCATATATTTTTGTTTCATAAGGGTATACAGGGTGGGGAAGCAAAATTTACAATGAACATTTAGTTGTTTTTTCTCAGCAGGCACTGCGTCAATTGTTTTGAAACCAAACATATTGATGTCATAATCATACCTAACACTATTATCCATACCTTTTCAGAAACTTTTGCCCATATGAGTAATCAGGAAAGCAAACGTCAAAGAGTGTGTGATTTGCTGAATGCACTCGTCACACCAAAGGAGATTTCAAAAATAGTTGGAGTGTCCATAAAGACTGTTTATAATGTAAAGAAAAGAATGACTATGAGCAAAACTATTACAAGAAAGTCTGGAAGATACTATTAAAGAAGAATGGGAGAAGTTGTCACCCGAATATTTGAGGAACACTTGCGCAAGTTTCAGGAAGCGTGTGAAGGCAGTTATTGAGAAAGAAGGAGGACACATAGAATAAAAACATTTTCTATTATGTCAATTTTCTTGTGGCAAATAAATTCTCATGACTTTCAATAAACTAATTGGTCATAGACTGTCTTTCAATCCCTGCCTCAAAATATTGGACATTTTGCTTCCCCACCCTATACACTGTAAAAAAAAAAAAAAAAAAAACAAACATAAAAAAACAGTATTATTCCGGCAGCAGGGGTGCCAAAAAAATGCTGTTAAATAATGGAAAATAACTATCTCATAAAAATACGGTAATTTTCCATAATTAAAATATATAATGTGGCTTTTTTTTTTTTTTTGACTTTTTAGTGTTTAATAAAGAATATTTACATGTATTAAAACACAGGTGTCAAACATGCGGCCCGGGGGCCAAATCCGGCCCGCCAAAGGGTCCAATCCGGCCCTTGGGATGAATTTGTGAAATACAAAAATTGCACTAAGATATTAACAATCCTTTTAGTTCAGGTTCCACATTCAGACCAATTCAATCTCTAGTGGGCGGGACCAGTAAAATACTATGAAAATAACATAAAAATAAAGACAACTCCAAATGTTTCTCTTTGTACATGTAAATATTTTCATGTATTTACACTAAAAAAAAGTATAATTTTGCAAAAAAAAACAAAAAACAAAGTGAATAACCTGAAATGTCTTAAGAGAAGTAAGTACAATTTTAACAAGATTCCGCCTGTTACTCAATGTTTTGTGTGTTTGTAGATCTATTATGATCTGTAAGTTATAATGTACATGTGTGAATGATAAACTGAGACATAATATTGTTAAAATGACACTTATTTTTTCAGTTTGTTCATGTTATTAGCATCTTTTGAAAGGATAGTTTGTAGATGTAAACCTGTTCATAATGTAAATTAACTTTTTTTTTGCTCTAAAACATAGAGAAAAGTTTGGAGTTGACATTATTTATATATTATTATGGTATTATTTTACTGGTTCGGCCCTTTTCAGATCAAATTTAGCTGAATCTGGCCCCTGAACTAAACTGAGTTTGACACCCCTGTATTAAAACAATCAAATTAGATAGATAGATAGATAGATAGATAGATAGATAGATAGATAGATAGATAGATAGATAGATAGATAGATAGATAGATAGATAGATAGATAGATAGATAGATAGATAGATAGATAGATAGATAGATAGATAGATAGATAGATAGATAGATAAAGTTTTATTTCAGACTTATGGTCCACTTTAAAGACAGTTTATCAGTGCTTATACATGTTATACATTCACAAAAATACATTTATTCAACATTTTTGTTGTGAAACCTCCCGTAAATACACAAGATATTTGTCAATTAACAAATAAGTCTTGTTAAACTCACAGAACAAATACTTCTTTTACAGTTAATTGTCAGTAATTTTATCTGGTTTTATTTATTTATTTATTTATTTATTTTTTACAGTAGTAAACTTTAAAATGAACAGTTTAATCTCATAAAGAGAAAAGACATATTTGTGAAATTATGATACATTTGCAAATGTATTTTAACTGAATTTTTCTGTGAAAAAAGAAAAAAATTACTTTTAAAAATTGAAATTTTATAGTTATTCAGTGACAGTTTTTTCATGTTATTTTCCATTTGACGTGTAAAATCACAGTCTATTTTTGTCATTTCATTGATATTTTCCTGTATCTTAAAAATACAGGAAAAATCTGTAAAATAAACAGTGATAATTCTGTTAAATTACAGATTTTATTTACAGTGTAGAAAAGGTCACAAGTCTTTGCTAATAGAACATTTTCATTCAGACAGGCTGCTTTCATTGTATGACGAATATAAACACCAAGCGCACCATAGAGTTTTCTGTGCTGAAATCATGGCTCAGATCACACAAAGCACTAATTATAAAGACCTCCTTTGGGTAAAGGTTGGAAACTATGGGCAGATTAGTCTTAAAGCTGAGACCCATCATCTGAGCTTGTAATCAGATGGAAGTCATATTTGCTTTTCCACTGCTCCTTTCAGCAGCTTTGGAGTAAATAAGTAAAGCGTCTTTGAGTGTCCAAAAAAGTGCTATATAAGTCTGATGTATTATTATTATTATTATTATTATTATTATTATTATTATTAAGCAAATAATTCTAATATACAGCCGCGGGAAAAATTCTCAGACCATCAAAAGTCATCAAAAACAATGGTTATGCAATCAAGTACTAACTCCTGTGTGTATCACGTGACTAAAACGGACAGAAAAGAAAACATGAAATGCCTAAAAGCACTGTTTGTGACAGTACAATGCCAAGTTTATACTTCTTCCTACTCCTTTTCGACCATGCAAAATTCAGACTTGTACGTATTTGAAGATGGAGTCTGTTCATTTAAATTTTATTATTTATTTTTTATTATTATTTATTTATTTATTTATTTGTTTGTTTGTTTTTGTCTTATTTTGCTTCGTTTTGTATTATTTTGTTTTTTTACATGTTCGAAATAAATAAACAAATAGCTACTGATGTAAGAACTTAAGTGATTTTAGTTATTATCAAGAAAACCATGGAAAATGGATAGATATTGGCTCCGAAATTAAACTCTTACGAGCTATTTTTGTTGTTATCATTATATTTGTCCAAACAAATGTACCTTTAGGTTTTCCGGGCATTAAAATGAACAAGAAATTGAAGAAAACAAGGGATGGTCTAATAATTTTTTCCACGACTGTACTATGATTATAGGTAAAGCAGCAATAGCCAAAGTGCTCTTTAAGTAACATACATTTTATTCTACTTTTAGTTCTATTCTTATTTTACTTTTTGTAAATTTTATATTCTATTTTCTCAGTTTACATTTGGACGCTTCGATGAAACTGGGTTCATTTTGGTACATGGCGAAAGAAATTTAGACATAACCCCCCCCCCCCCCAGGATGTACCTAATGATGACCTCAGATAAATGCCAAAAATTTATACTCTTGCTCTGAGCCATCCCAAAATTAATGAATTTTTAATAAAATATTAGGGCCATGAATAGGACCAAAATTAGGACATGACAAGCTGCCTAGGTGTCAGTGCATTTGATCTGGAAAACATGGCTTGAAATGGTCTTATATAGACTATAAATAAAGACACTGTGTTAAATTTGATGATCCTAGTGGTTTTTCTAATCCAGACATGTGGGTTTTTCTTGAGTCTCAGTCTCATTCCAGGTTTTGTATGTAACCCATCGTGTCCACTTGCGTTACACGCAGAACCTGCCCATTTAAACCCATATAAATCATGAATGATTTTGCAACAGCGGTCATTTTTGTGAAACACTCTGCCTTACATAACACTGGGTTACAAAAAAATGTTTTTTGCAAGTTGTCTAGGTTTTTTCAACTGAATTAGGACCATTTTGCACCGCTAAATCCAAGAATGACATCTGTTTTTCTCAATCAGGTCAGGTTTTTTTTGCTAATTTGATTTTGAAAAATTTGATCTTCTCACAAAATATAATAATTAATACCAAAATAAGATTGGTAAGCACACTTTATGAAACTTGTGACTTGATTCCTGTTAGGTACAATGGTGTATTCACCGCAGATGTAGCAGAATACATCAGGCTTATTTTTGCAAGATCTTCTAGTTGAAGCCATTTCATTCACCTGTAATATTAAAAAAAACATTAATCATAAATTGGCAAAAGTAAAATCTTCAGAACTTGTTTATTGCAAGAAATATGAAAGAATTTTGTATCATATGATGTGAAAATGCCCATAAATGTAAGCAAAAATGTTAAAAAGCCAATATGTAGCATAGTTCAGAAAGTTGACCTGATTGAGCAAAATTAATGTGATTTTTGGATTCAGCACACCAAAATTATCCTAAATCAGCTCAAAAAAACTTAAACAATAAATTAGTTGTTGACCAGTGTTATTAGACTATAATTAACAGTTTTCATAATCAAAAAGTTTTTATTTTTTAATTTTTTTGCATATTATCTCCATGAAGTTAGTGATAACTAGTGTTAGATTATGTTAAAATGTGAGAAAACATCAGATTATTTGCATGAAAAATGTTTTTGTTTCATAGTTTTTCTTCTTCCAACTCCTTTTCGAGTGTAGATGAATGATTCTGGAATTTTGAATTTGCACGTATTCTGTAAATGCTCGAAATAAACAAAAATAATGAATGAATGAATGAATGAACAGTTTCACACAGTATATGATGTTCTGATGATGGGTTTTAAATACATGTTTCTTTGCTTCAGAAATTAAATGCATGGTGTCCAGTTGAGTGGACGTGTTTGTAACTCCATGAAAAACAGGTTCATTAAAAAAAAAAAAAAAGTCAATTGCATAGGTTTTTTGGGCTGTTCTCTTTTTTTCTTATAGTGGATAAATTTTTGGGCTGTTCTCTTTTTTTTGTTATAGTGGATAATTTTTTGGGCTGTTCTCTTTTTTTTCTTATAGCGGATAATTTTTTGGGCTGTTCTCTTTTTTTCTTATAGTGGATAAATTTTTGGGCTGTTCTCTTTTTTTTGTTATAGTGGATAATTTTTTGGGCTGTTCTCTTTTTTTTCTTATAGCGGATAATTTTTTGGGCTGTTCTCTTTTTTTTCTTATAGTGGATAATTTTTTGGGCTGTTCTCTTTTTTTTCTTATAGTGGATGTAGCAGAATACATCAGGCTTATTTTTGCAAGATCTTCTAGTCGAAGCCATTTCATTCACTTGTAATATTAAAAAAAATATTAATCATAAATTGGCAAAAGTAAAATCTTCAGAACTCGTTTATTGCAAGAAATATGAAAGAATTTTGTGTCATATGATGTGAAAATGCCCATAAATGTAAGCAAAAATGTTAAAAAGCCAATATGTAGCATAGTTCAGAAAGTTGACCTGATTGAGCAAAATTAATGTGATTTTTGGATTCAGCACACCAAAATTATCCTAAATCAGCCCAAAAAACTTAAACAATAAATTAGTTGTTGACCAGTGTTATTAGACTATAATTAACAGTTTTCATAATCAAAAAGTTTTTATTTTTTAATTTTTTTGCATATTATCTCCATGAAGTTAGTGATAACTAGTGTTAGATTATGTTAAAATGTGAGAAAACATCAGATTATTTGCATGAAAAATGTTTTTGTTTCATAGTTTTTCTTCTTCCAACTCCTTTTCGAGTGTAGATGAATGATTCTGGAATTTTGAATTTGCACGTATTCTGTAAATGCTCGAAATAAACAAAAATAATGAATGAATGAATGAATGAATGAACAGTTTTCACACAGTATATGATGTTCTGATGATGGGTTTTAAATACATGTTTCTTTGCTTCAGAAATTAAATGCATGGTGTCCAGTTGAGTGGACGTGTTTGTAACTCCATGAAAAACAGGTTCATTAAAAAAAAAAAAAAAAGTCAATTGCATAGGTTTTTTGGGCTGTTCTCTTTTTTTTCTTATAGTGGATAAATTTTTGGGCTGTTCTCTTTTTTTTGTTATAGTGGATAATTTTTTGGGCTGTTCTCTTTTTTTTCTTATAGCGGATAATTTTTTGGGCTGTTCTCTTTTTTTTCTTATAGCGGATAATTTTTTGGGCTGTTCTCTTTTTTTTCTTATAGTGGATAATTTTTTGGGCTGTTCTCTTTTTTTTCTTATAGTGGATGTAGCAGAATACATCAGGCTTATTTTTGCAAGATCTTCTAGTCGAAGCCATTTCATTCACTTGTAATATTAAAAAAAATATTAATCATAAATTGGCAAAAGTAAAATCTTCAGAACTCGTTTATTGCAAGAAATATGAAAGAATTTTGTGTCATATGATGTGAAAATGCCCATAAATGTAAGCAAAAATGTTAAAAAGCCAATATGTAGCATAGTTCAGAAAGTTGACCTGATTGAGCAAAATTAATGTGATTTTTGGATTCAGCACACCAAAATTATCCTAAATCAGCTGAAAAAACTTAAACAATAAATTTGTTGTTGACCAGTGTAATCAGTTTGATTCCCAAAATGTACCTGTGAGAGAACAAAGAGATATAAAAAAAAATAGTAGTGCATAATTTTCATGTGCTTTTTACCATGTTTCATGCAGATTTTTCTATTAAATATGTAAAATAATGTCAAAATATATTATATATGAAAAATAGTTTCTCTCTTGTCTCAGTATTTATTTTAAAATAAACCCATAGTGCTTCCAAACTTGCTTCATCACATTAGTCTACATCTGGGTTGAATTTTTAGCCCCATGTCCTGTTTTTAGGGACCAGTTTTATAGAAGCACCCATTTTTGTTTTTGTAATTTTGTATTCGCTCTATTCTTATTTTCTTACATATTGTTTTTTTAATTCATATTGTTGCACTGACCTAATTTCATTGCACACACGATAACAATATAGGCTGTTCTGTTTCTGATTCAAATAGGACGTAGTCAGCAAAATGCTTCTGTCTGCTGAGCATCTTCTTTAAAAAATATTTCAATTCATTGAGCGAACAAGCAATGAAGAGAACTGTCTTTGTTATCCTTGCATGCCTCTGTTCAGATTAATATTCTTTTACAAGGTCCTCAGTTTTGCCAAAACAAATCATCTCCAGTGAAAACTATTCAGGGTCATCAGAACTTAGATAAAACAAAACAGTGTTGACTGATACGTTTAAGGACCAGAAAAACAACATACCAAAGATTAGAGAGTTACTTTTTATAGAGGCATTATTTTAAAATTATTTCCTAAGATAGGGTCATTGTTGAAAACTTACCATCTCAGAATTAGGACATTTTGTTTGTTTTGGAGTTTTTATTTAAGGGAAAATTAACTCATTCTCATGCATAGTACATTAAGCAGTTTGACCACAGACTGTGGAGCATTAACTTTTTTTGCATTAACTTTTCTTCACACATTTCCGTTTATTCATATTTGTTCAGGTTATTCACATTTTTTTATAAAAGTATAGTTTGGTAATGTAAACATTTTCATGTAATTTTACTTTTTTACACCAAAAAAACAAAGAGAGAATTTGGAGTTGTCATTATTTATAGGTTATTATGATAATATTTTACTGGTTCTGACCCACTTGAAAGCTAATTGGTCTGTATGTGTCTGTATATGGAACCTGAATTAAAAGGATTTTAACACCATTGATTGTTAATATCTTTATTAACAAGATATTAACAATATTAACAATCAAATAGTGTAATTTTTTGCATTTCATAAATTCATCCCCCTTTGGCGGGCCGGATTTGGCCCACGGGCCACATGTTTGACACCTGTGCTGTAGAGGAAACACAATGGTACCTATTTGATTCTGAACTGATGAATGTTGAATCCAGTAGTTTGCAATTTGGTTATCGTGTAGGATTTTTGGAGGCAGAAGAGACCATATTTGGACAAAAGGGGCAGAACTAGGGAAGCCCAAGAGCTGGTGGTGAGCTAATGCTAAATGTTAGCATCACAAAATAGGGTCATTTTGTTTTGTGAGTGGAACGACTTCACTACAATTACAGAACTACACTGTAAAATATGACAAGTTGATCTTACTTAAAGGGGTCATATTTTGTTAAACCCACTTTTATTAGTCTTTGGTTCATTTATTTGTGTATTTTTGGACCTTTATAGTTCCAAAGGTTTGATTTTGAACCCTCCAGGTGCTGCAAAGCTATCTTTATATTCATTCCGGCAAAAATCGAGTGGATTTCTACAACCCGTTTTAATTCCTGCTTAATTTTTTTACGTTTTAGAACTGGTTATGTCACGACATTTGCACATATAAGGTCAAAACTTCTGACGAACATTTCTTTGAGTACGCCATAATTGTTTATCAGCATCATCGGTTGTAGTCCATACTGAAAATATCTCCAAACTTCGAGCCAATTACCTAAAATGTTCAGTTGTTGGTTGTATTAACGAACGCAAGTTGCTGAACGGACAGAAAGTCAAAAACCGGGAGGGGGCGGGGCATGAAGTGGCTCATTTGCATTTAAAGGGCCATCACCTGTCATTACTCAGAAATAGGGTTGAAGATAAACCTGCGGAGTTGGATTAATGAAGAATTCAGAGCCAAGAAAAGCATTTATAGTTTATGTAGACCACAGGGAAATCTTTTAAAATGCATAATTTCATTTAAAAAAAAGCAAAATATCACTCCTTTATTTGAATGTAGGAAACTGGTTGCACTCAAAAAAGGCAAGTAAACATGATCGTTAGTCTGAAGTTCAGTTTACTTCATATCTACTGGTTAAGTTTATTTGATTTACATAAAAAATATCAAGTATAATTAAATTGATCTAAGTGTAAGCAACGTAAACAACTGAAGAAAACACAACAAAGAATGATTAGTTTGCAGGGTTATTTTTTATTCAAACAAAATAACATAACAGCAGCACATGTACATGTAAGCAGTACATGGGTAGTTTTATGTCGAAAAGGAAGTGAAAGGAATACGACATTTAAATAGTTTTAATCTAACTTGGATGGATCTGTATTTAGTTTTGAGTTTTTCTTTTTCACAAGAAGCTCTCATCATGAGAGATAAGAGAGAAAGACCTTCCCCAACGGAGAATAAGTAGGATTTCCACACTAGAATACACAAGAACACATTGACTCATGGTGTTTCAAAATGGCCGCTTCAAGAACAGGTGTTTCTGAGAATCCTAATGCTTCTTTCGGTCTAAAATTACCTTCCACGTTGCCTCAGAAACCTTCAGTGCTCCTCTCCTGCTCATCGACACTCACTAAATAACAAAGCGCCTCCTTGTCGAGCCGCATTATGTAATAAATTCCCATTATGTAATAAAAGTTCAAAATGTAATAAGAATGTCACGTTATCTTGTAATAAAGCCGCATTATGTAATAAACTGACACATTTTGTAATAAACTACCTCAATGCATTATGTAGTAAATTTTTCACATTATATAGTACGTTATTACAATTTGAGAAATGTATTACAAAATGCACTTGACACATTTTTATTTTCAGGAAAATATAATGTGCTAAATTAATCTTTAAACTGTGTGGTTAAAGTTCTGATGACATTACCTGTAGCTCCTGTGACTAATTTCTTCTAAATTGCTCTGAAATTATATTAATTTGGATTGTTATTACATAATGAATCATGTTATTACTTTTTTTTTTTTAAATAAAAATGTGTAAATAATGAAAACTGCAAATATGCCTCTTTGTTTTAGTGTAAAAAAAAAAAAAAAAAGTAAATTACACAAAAATGGTTACATTTAAAGACTAGCCTTTTACAAAATGTGGAATTTTAACAATATTCTGCCTGTTACTAAATGTTTTGAGTATTTGTAGATCCACTGTGATCTGTAAGTTGTGATTCACATGTATAAATGATAAATTAAGGTGTAATATTGTTAACATTGCGCTTTTTTTTGGTAAGAATTTTCAGGTTCATATTTGTTCGTGTTATGCTTATGTACAGTTTGTAGATGTAAACATTTTCATTACAGAATTTTACTTTTTTCACTCAAAAACATAGAGAAAACTTTGGAGCTCACATTATTTATAAGTTCTTATCCTATTATTTGTATTATTTTACTGGTCCGGCCCCACTTTAGATCATATTAGACTGTATGCAGCCCCTGAACTAACATGAGTTTGACACCTCTGTTCTATGACATTTTTGACAGTAACAAACCTCCTTACAGGTGCTTAAAGAAGAAAAACAACGCCACCAACTGGACTGGAGTGTGACTCCAGAGGGTGTTCAACACATGAACATAAAGTTTCAAGTCCAGTTTTCTCAGATGAATTTAGTTTTATATTTCTTTAAGAGAAAATGAGTAAATATTCAAAGTACGTGAGTTATGTACATGAGTGTGATATTTTGCTTTTTTTAAATGGAATTATGCATTTTTAAATCTTAAATTGTCGGGTTGGAACATGTGGAACTGAGTCAACGAACTTTCTTTGCAGCTTGGACATTTAACAGATATATTTAAACACAGTACAGTAGAGCTGCAACCAATTAGTCGATTAGGTGCTTGAAGCGAATGCAAAAATTCACGATTAATCAACTCAAATTGATTGAAGGGAAATATTCTATTGCAGTTTTCCTGAATTAAAGCTTCTTTGTGCATCATAATAAGCGTCTGTGTCAAACACAACATTGAAACTAATGTTTAACAGCAGAGAAATGAAGGAAACAAAGCTTTGATTCAGGAGAATTGTGGTTGAATGATTTTTTTGGATCACTTTGAGTCGATTAAACGGTTGCAGCTCTACAGTTCAGCCAACAAGTTTACGGCAACATAACTTAAACAAGTGATATTTTGCTTTTTTAAATGGAATTATGCATTTTCAAACATTTCCCCGTGGTCTACATAAACTGTAAATGCTCTGCTTGGCCCTGAATTCTTCATTAATTCAACTCCACAGGTCCATCTTCAACCCTATTTCTGAGTAATGACACCAGAAAGGTCATTTTGAGCACTGGCCCTTTAAATACAAATGAGCCACTTCATGCCCCACCCCCTCCAGGTTGTTTCTGTCCGTTCAACAACTTGTGTTCGTTAATACAACCAACAACTGAACATTTTAGATAATCGGCTTGAAGTTTGGACATATTTTCAGTTTTTACTACAACCGCTGCTGCTGATAAACAATTATATCATACTCTGAGAAATATTCGTTGGAACTCTTGACCTTATATGCCTTGATGTAAAACGTAACAAATTAAGCAGGAATTAAAACGGGTTTTAAAAATCCACTCGATTTTTGCCTAAATGAATATAAAGTTAGCTTTGCAGCACCTGGAGGGTTCAAATTCCAACTTTATGAACTATTAGGGTCCAAATATACAAATAAATGAACCAAAGACTAATAAAAGTGGGTTTAGCAAAATATGAGCCCTTTAAGACCTACCATATCAAATATAATACCTTTTAAAGACTTTTTTAACCCATAAAGACCCAAACAGCCATTGGCAACTAAATCATCTGCTAATTAAAGCATTTAATAACTTCTGAACCACTAAACCAATCAATACGTTGAAATACTTTGTGTAAAATACAGTTATTCATCTTTTCATGGTCATCAGATATGACCCATTTGGGCGTTCAGAGGCTTCATAGTGAATGTGGAAACACTGCCATCTTTGACAACATTGATTCACCAGTAAAACCCATGGAGCTGGATCAATGACAGCGGATGGAGACATTTGTTTATGTTCTGTTATTGATATCTTTGCTGAAAAAGTCACTTTTTCTTCAGTTTTTTCTGTTTCTAAAATAATAACCTCTGAATTTACTCTGAGCTTTAATGCACATCTACATGATCTCTGAATTAAATATAGGAAAATACATGATTTACACTGAAAAAATGCAAAACACAGACGATAATATTATAATAAATGATGATAAATACCTTAATAAAGGTTAAATATCAAGAAAAAAATTGTTGGAAACTGCCACAAAAGTAGCACAGGGTCTTTGTGGGAGATGGGCAGGTTTGCAAATTCAAGACTTTTAAGTTTTTTTCCAGGTTGTTGACTGTGCTTTCTGTCCAGTTACTGTTCAGCCACTTGTGTTCATTAATACAACCAACAACTGAACATTTTAGATAATCGGCTCAAAGTTTGGACATATTTTCAGTTTTTACTACAACCGCTACTGCTGATAAACAATTATGTCGTACTCAGAGAAATATTCATTTGAAGTCTTGACCTTATATGTGCAAATATCGTGATGGAGCTAATTATAAAATGTGACAAATTAAGCAGGAATTGAAACAGGTTGTAGAAATCCACTCGATTTTTAGCAAAATGAATATAAAGCTAGCTTTGCAGCACCTGGAGGGTTCAAATTCAAACTTTATAAACTATTAGGGTCCAAATACACAAATAAATGAACCAAAGACTAATAAAAGTGGGTTTAGCTAAATATGACCACTTTAAGTTAACAAGATAGCGAGAAATAAGTAAAGTATGCTACTATGATTGAAGCAACTACAAGTATTAGCTTTTAAAGTGTAGAGTCAAGCTGTCTGACTGAGAAAAAAAGTGTTTTATTAGATAAACTAAACCTTTGAAAGTTGAGCTTGGCAAGTGACTGGGCTGTCATCGACTTACCAATTAACGGCTGACATGGAAGCCTTCTATTTATGCGCTATGGCAACCCAGTCCTTATGTAGATGTGAACAGCGCGTTCTACTTTGACAAATTAGATGCAGTTAGAACCCGTTAAATCTTATACATCTATATGCACACATCTATAGAACTATACAATCACTGAATATTTACAGCTGTTATGGTATTAATATTTATAGACTGTCTATTTATCCTCATGCTAATGCTCGGTAGCAACGGAAAAGAAATATGTGTTCCAACTGAGCACAATAAGTGATTTCAAGGTTCATGGTAAACGTTTGAGCATTTACACTTTGATTACATTTGTATCAGAGAGGACTTTATCAATACACTTTTCATGCTTTGGTATCAGCTTTTTTAAAAACAGCCCCAAACTACAGTATGATACTACAAAGCAATCTGTGTCTGAAACAAACTAATTTGACATAATTAGACATCTAATGAGGCAAACTCCAAAGACGCTGTGATCCTTTCACCAAGAATGAGAGCAAATCACAGAGAAAATGAAGTGATGTGTAATACATTTAGCGTCTGTGACAGCAGTGTTTCTCTCCACAGCAAATCAAGGAGTTTATATGCTCATACAAGTGCAGTGTTGTGTGCAAGTTACTTCCAAACTGTAATCCATTACAGATTACTTGTTACTGTTATTTAAAAGTAATTTTTTACCTTATAATATTACTGTCTTAGAATTGTAATGTGGTAAATGACTCCTGTATTACTTTTGAGTTACATACAGACTCTCATCATAAATGGTTCTCAGTAGAAACCACCCCCCCACCCCCCACAATACAAGAGATACAAGAGCCTTGAGATGCATACATTTGTGCCCTGAAGTACATATACAGGGTGACACAAAAAAACGGGAACTTTTTAACAATCCAATAAAACCAAGAGTGATGGAAGAAAAATATTGTATTCATAGTAACTGAAACCTTAAAACATGCCATTTAAGAAACAATGATGGAATTTTCATTTTTTAAAAATTACTTCCTGTAGATGGTGTCCTCTTGTACGAATGCATTCTTGAAATCTGCTGTTGAGATTCCTCATTGACCGCTGCAACATCTCAGCTGGGATACTGTGAATTTCATCCTGAATTCTCTGTTATAACTCATCTATCCATCTATCCATTTTCCATGTTTTCTTGATAATAACCAAAATCACTTCAGTTCTTACATCAGTAGCTGTGGCATTGTACTGACAAAAAAGTGCTTTTAGGCATTCCATGTTTTCTTTTCTGTCTGTTTTAGTCACATGATACACACAGGAGTTAGTACTGGATTGCATAACTACTGTTTTTGATGACTTTTGATGGTCTAATATTTTTTTCTGCGACTGCACACGATACAACCAAGGGGAAAATATTTAGTATGGGGATCTTATTTCATGAAGTTGAGTAACTTCTGGTAAATTGTGTGGGTGTGTGTGTCCTGTTTCCTGAAAGGGCTACCAACATGTCACAGAGACCTGGCAAATCGACAGAACTTTGAAAAGTTTAGTTGTGAGAGTTGAGAAGACTGGAAGTTCTCACAGGCACATTTCCAAACCATTTGAAGAGGGTCATTAATAACATAACATCATATTTGGCTAAAGAGTCTATCATGTACGCATCAGATGGTTGATTCCTTTTATGGTAACAATGATGTCAGATCACCCCTGTATAAAACCCCTGTCGAATAAAGAATAGGAGAGATTCCCTGAGAGCATCCCGAAGTTGTGGTTTCTTCATTATTTTAGCCACAACAAGTAGAACTTAACACTGAGGTCCATTCTACTCATGAGGTCATATATATTGAACTCAAGCACTTGGAGAGTGCAGACCTCCACCAAGAAAGATCTGCCCACCCCCCCACCCCCACCAAAATGTAATCATTTGTTCCTTGTGCCAGTATCAACATTTCCTAAAAATTTCATCAAAATCCATCCATACCTTTTTGAGTTATCTTGCTAACAGGCAAACAAACAAACAAAAAGACAAACCCTGATGAAAACATAACCTCCTTGGTGAAGGTAATAATCCGGCATCTTTCAATGAGACGTGCAGTGACCTGTCAATCAACTGGGGTGACGTTGGAACCAGAGGTGTCCAATCAGGTTCCAGAGGTGGCCAGCACTAGTTTGCAATATTTACCTCGACATGACCCGCCCTACTCTGCCTCTGATTGGCTCATCAGTCCTTATGCCTAAAGTTAACTTATCTAGTCAGTGAAGGCAGCTAGTATTAGCCAGTTAGAGGCAGAATAGGGCGGGTCATGGCTTCACCATCCTAGGAGAAACTAGAAAAGCACTAGGAGAGCGCAGACCTCCACCAAGGCAGATCAGTGCCCCCCACCCCCCTACCCCAGTCACCACCAAAATTCAATAATTTGTTCCTTGTGCCAGTATCAACATTTCCTCAAAATTTGATCCAAATCCGTCCATACATTGTGAGTTATCTTGCTAACAGACAAACAGACAAATCTCGATGAAAACATAACCTCCGCTGTTCCTTGGCGGAGGTAATAAACTTGAAACTGAATGTAAGATTATGAAATTGAATTCAGTTTCTCTGAAACTATATTTTATCCTCACTGAAAATTCAACTTTATATATTTTCCCATTCAGTTCTCACAATTCAAATTCAGTACTCAGAATTCAGTTTCAGTTTACTGTGACAGACATCCAGTAGTTGAGGAAGAGCAATCAAGTGCAGATACACAGGACTCCTCTACAGCCAATCAGCACCTACGTTTTTCAGCACGTAACATAGTAGTCATCAAAAAAACGAAGGAAGAAGTGCTTGGTGGCCTAGAAGTGTCACAACAACACAAAAGCTACAACACAATTAACTGCAACACAACACAATAAGCTATAACGGAACTTATCCCACAACAGAAACAGGTGGTGACAGGAGTGGACTTGATGATTAAGTAAGTAAATCACTGATATAAGTTTTAAATGATTGCTGTCACTAATGAACAATGTTGAAACTTACCGTTGTATTTCTGAGGCAGAGAGGCATTTTTTCCGTGACTGCACACGATACAACCAAGGGGAAAATATTTAGTATGGGGATCTTATTTCATGAAGTTGAGTAACTTCTGGTAAATTGTGTGGGTGTGTGTGTCCTGTTTCCTGAAAGGGCTACCAATATGTCACAGCGACCTGGCAAATCGACAGAACTTTGAAAAGTTTAGTTGTCAGAGTTGAGGAGACTGGAAGTTCTCACAGACACATTTCCAAACCATTCGAAGAGGGTCATTAATAACATAACACCATATTTGGCTAAAGAGTCTATCATGTACGCATCAGATGGTTGATTCCTTTTATGGTAACAATGATGTCAGATCACCCCTGTATAAAACCCCTGTCGAATAAAGAACGGGAGAGATTCCCTGAGAGCATCCCGAAGTTGTGGTTTCTTCGTTATTTTAGCCACAACAAGTAGAACTTAACACTGAGGTCCATTCTGCTCATGAGGTCATATATATTGAACTAGAAAAACAATCGGAGAGTGCAGACCTCCACCAAGAAAGATCTGCCCCCCCCCACCCCAATCACCACCAAAATGTTATCATTTGTTCCTTGTGCCAGTATCAACATTTCCTAAAAATTTCATCAAAATCTGTCCATAATTTTTTGAGTTATCTTGCTAACTAACCAACCAACCACCAAACAAACAAACAAAAAAACCTGGCAAAAACATAACCTCCTTGGTGGAGGTAACCAGATAGAAACATATATGAACCAGCCAACCAGCAGTAAACTCCACAGAAACATATATAAACCAGACAGAAACATATGTAAATGAAAAATGTGTCATAAATGGGATTTTCAATGTTAAATTGAAATGTCCACAGAGTCCACATTCCACAGTGGATGTGGTCAATTTTGTGTCCGATACAAGATATTGTTACAAGCTACGGGTGGATCAAATTGGAGGCTAATCAGAGTCATTTTGAATGTTTTATGAATTTTCGAAAATTACTCAGTGATGAGAGATAGGAAAATTTGAGATTTTGTGACCTTGCTGTGACCTTGAACTTTGGCCTACTTGGCTCAAAATTTAATGGGTTGGTCCCAGGGCCTAGGCCTATCTGTGGGTAAAATTTGGTAAAGATGGTGTCACAACCCGGCTCTGAGGTGGTGACCAGAACTGGAGACGGAGGTGGTGAAAAAGTAACAAGGATTTATTAAGTAAATTAACAATAACAAAAACACAAGAATGCTGAAAACGCCAGCCAGGAGGAGCAGGGCAGAGCAGGACCAGACCAGGCCAGACCAGACACCAGCAGCACCGAGACCAGACCGGAGCAGACCGAGAGCGTGTAGACCAGGCCAAACCAGAGTGAGAGCCGGACCAGAGAGAGACAACCAGAGAGCCAGCCAGAGAGCCAGAGAGCCAATGATCATCCCGGACGAGCGGCTTATATAGTCAGGCCTGGACCGTCACAGGTGTCACTAATTATGCTGTCGCCATCTGCAACAGAACCCGACAGTGCCCCCAGTGCCCGGAAGGTGCAGGGCCGTCACAATGGTTATAATAGTTTTGCCGTAAAGTTGCTAACAAACAAACAAACAAACTAGAAGCACTCGGAGCGCGCAGACCTCCGCCAAGGCAGATCAGGGCCCCCATGCATTCCCCCCCACGCCCGATCACCACCAAAATTTAATCATTTGTTCCTTGTGCCAGTATCAACATTTCCTGAAATTTTCATCCAAATTCGTCCTTAAGTTTCTGAGTTATCTTGCACATGGACAGACAGACAGACAGACAGACAAACCAACGCTGGCAAAAACATAACCTCCTTGGCGGAGGTAACAAACACACAAACAAACAAACAAACAAACACACAAAGCAAAGTGATCACAGTACCTCCTGGCAGAGGTAAATATGGTGTTCTGCATCTGAATACAGACAAATATTTTCAGATAATAGTTGTTGCATGTTCTAGGCATAAACCAGTTTATGGCTTTAGAGATCTGAGACGTACAACATTAATAGGAGGGGGGTGTGCTGGAGGAGGGGCATTTGTGACAGACAGTATTTTGTATATCTACACTGAGGCCTGCAGAGCCTTCAGAGGAGGAGATTGGAACAGTGTTCTCATCATCCCCGAGCCACTGGGTCATGGTTTAAACACTAATCCTAGAGGATGAGTGAGGTTGAAACATCCAGTACGCATGCTCCATAGATTGCACCCCTTCTGTCAGATCACACACTCACAAAAAAAAAAAAAAAAAAAGCCCTCACAGTTCGAAAAAGGGCAGCTGCAGTTGTCAGGCACCCCGGCTCCGACCGTTCTCAGCGGAGAACCAAACAGAACAGTTTATCCGACAGCTCTGACAAATGTGACAGAGGTTGTAGGTGAATGTTGGTTAAAGCTTTCAAAGTGGAGACGCAGCCTGATCTGACATTAACTTCTGGAGCAAAACAACATTTCTCCACATTGTTTCATCACGACAATCGATAGCACACTTGTAAACTAAACGTGGGTGTTAAGTTGACATTCGCCGCGCAGTGGTGCTGTACGACACTTAAAATCCAACAGGTGTAGTCTGTCAATGGGAAGTGAAAAGGAGTGACAACAAAGGGGACCACCAGCATCGCCTGCCCATAGGCATCACCGCCAGTTTAATTATTGTTTTGCTGTCACAGAGATAATTCTTTGAAATGACAGTGTGGTTGGGAAACATTCAGAGGCATGCCAGCTTGTCTTGCTGGGACAGTACAAACAGGTATAGTGCTGCTTTGATTAAAAAAAAAGTGCACCCTATTGTTCCTCCACTGGTCCTTTTTGTATCGGAGCTGCCATTATTACTGGACTGAGTTGTAATTAATGGTTCAATTAGCAAACAACTGCTGTCTTTGTGGTTAATTGCCAAGGAATCAATTAAACTCTGTTTGGCCCTCAGTATAAAGCAAGAGATCCTTGATAAAATGTGGCCAATCTGGGATTTAGTTACTGGAATATTGAACAGACACTCACCATTAAACCTGGAGGTGTAGATGCAACCTGAAAGAAAAATTTCCACAGGTTAAAAAACCTTCAAGGGGCAATTAGTGAAGCAAAGCATGGAGCAAAACAAATTCAATACCCTATTTTTGAAATGATTAAAAATCAAAACCTATTTAGACCTTATTGGAGAAGTATATTAAAATTTAAGGTGGAAGGAGATATTTTACTCCGTTATGAATTTTACATTAAAAAAAAAAATCAGTCCACTAATATTTATCAGATCACCAGTATTATTTTGTTAGATTTTCACCAAAAGATGGAGTACTCCCTCTTGTCTATAAAAACAGTGTGGAAGGAAAGTGCATTATTGCTGATTCATTTTGTCTAAACTTTGCACTTGTCATGCTGAAGAGACTGAGCAAATCAATAAAATCTAGTTAAAACCTGATACTGGGCAATCTACAGTTTGAGTCATGGAACTTTAAAGACAAAAAAATTATTAGCTATACTGTTAGCAGCCAGTAAGAAATGTGTTACGAGGAAATGGTTAAAAGTAGAACCACCCACCATTGATGAATGGATTGGAATTGTCTATGAGATTTATGTTATGGAGAAGATATCCTTTTCCCTCAGAGTTGAAAAAGAAAAATGTTATATTATCTGGTCCAAATGGACTGAGTACGTAAAACCAATCAGATCTGATTTCATCTGATCGTATTTGTGATGTGTGCTTTGTGTGAATCTATTTGCTCTTATGTGAAATTAAGATTGTGTGAAGTGGTGCACTCCCCTGTTCTGTTCTGTTCTGTTGTATAAATGTTTCACCAGAAATTAACGGTCCATAAAGAAAAATTCTAGAAGGGTAATATGGATATAAGCAATGAAACTTTCTGTATTCATCCTATTACATATATATAGATATATACAGGGTGGGGAAGCAAAATTTACAATATTTTGAGGCAGGGATTGAAAGACAGTGTATGACCAATTAATTTATTGAAAGTCATGAGAATTTATTTGCCACAAGAAAATTGACATCATAGAAAATGTTTTTTATTCTATGTGTCCTCCTTCTTTCTCAATAACTGCCTTCACACGCTTCCTGAAACTTGCGCAAGTGTTCCTCAAATATTGGGGTGACAACTTCTCCCATTCTTCTTTAATAGTATCTTCCAGACTTTCTCGTAATAGTTTTGCTCATAGTCATTCTCTTCTTTCCATTATAAACAGTCTTTATGGACACTCCAACTATTTTTGAAATCTCCTTTGGTGTGACGAGTGCATTCAGCAAATCACACACTCTTTGACGTTTGCTTTCCTGATTACTCATATGGGCAAAAGTTTCTGAAAAGGTATGGATAATAGTGTTAGGTATGATTATGACATCAATATATGTTTGGTTTCAAAACAATTGACGTAGTGCCTGCTGAGAAAAAACAACTAAATGAACATTGTAAATTTTGCTTCCCCACCCTGTATGTATATTTTTTTTTATTTTTATTAATGATTAAGACTGTAATTAATGTATGTAAAGGACATTTGCCTTTCCAATAAAAAGATAATTAAAAAAAAAAAAAACAGATACTATGGGGACATATTATGGAACTTAGGTAAACATACCTTTGTGACTTACACTGTATAAATGATCTTTGCTTTTTAGTTGTCTGTGTCCAGTCTTAGTAGACTGCACCCTGTTTGCGAACAGCGAGATTTTGTCTCTGAATCCGTGTGTTGATCAGTAACGTGCGGTCAGGGGAGGCAGGTGAGGGATAAAAAAAGAAAAAAGTACATGAAATAAATATTAATATTTTCCAGTGATCTGTGTTAAAGATGCATTTTCAGCATGACTCTACACATTTTTGACATTTTATTAAGTAAAAATCTCCGAATTTGAGTATTTCGTGATCAAATACAGGGCAGAAATCCCAGGTGAGTACTGGAGAGCTTTACCTCATATCTGACTGCGCGATTCAATACAAACTGGGTCACATGACATGTGCCCGTTTCTGTTCCTCAGCATATTGTCAATATGGAATTTACAAATATTTGTTCTACAGCATGACTCTCTACACTCTGTGTGATGTCTTTAATGTTCGTGTGAGAGAATTGTTCCTGCTGATCGTACAATAAAGTGTAGAGAAAAGTCCGTAGGTGAGGCAGGCAGTACTCTGCCTCACCTCAAGGGGGCGTACGTGAACTGACAGGTGCTTTCTAGCTGCATTGCCGGCTTCAACAGAAGCAATTGAAAGTCGGCACCAAGCTAAAGCTAGTAGGTCAAGAACAGCGTTTTTTTTTTTTTTTTTTATGCTCTGCCTGATCCGACTCACTATGGAGGATTGTATTGCAAAACTAAAACATTTGGCCATAATCTCCATTGAGGCAAAGAAACTCTTAAAACTAAGAGAAAATAAGGAAGACTTTTACAACCGAGTCATAGAGCTTATTGTGGAGAAGGATCGGCGCATGGACTTCATCTATAAGTAAAGGTAAGGCCAAAAATGGTTTTAAGTTTTCGTTTTTTAAAAATAAGATGGGAGTAAGTAGAAAAAAATTCAAGTATTTGATATCAAAATTTTTGGCCTAAAAGAATTTTTTTCTTATCATTTTGATAGACAACCTGTTGGAATAATGAAAGTATATTTTTAATTTCAAAGTATAAATTTTTGATAAAAATTTACCCCATCTTATGTTGACACTTTCTGACAGTAATTCGCAAAACATGAATAAATCGGATCACAACACAACCTTATGTTCAAACATAAGACAATTCAAAAACACTTATAAGATCATGTTTTTCACAAGATATAGGGAAGAGGGTTATTAATTGTCACCATAGGTTCACTGTTGTTTATGTATATATTTCCTTCCTTGAGTTAGTTGTTATTTGTTTATTTATTCGCTAGCACAACTAAGAAAGGCATTGGGAAAATATTATATGTGTATTTGTATGTGTGTATATGTATAAACGTATATATGTGTATATGGATGAATGAGTGTGTGTGTATGTGTGTTTGTGTGTGTGTGAACAGATATGTAAATATAGAAGAGTAATGTAAAAGGAAGAGGGACATACATTATTAATAATATTGTAGGGAGAGGGGGTGAGATTAAATAAGTGATACTTCTTCCCACCCCTTTTCGGGCATGTAAATGGAATTATTGTGCTTTTCTTCTGACTAAGATTGTTATGATTCTTGATTTATGTATGTTTTGTAAGTGCATATATGTTAAATTTCATTGCATATTTGGAATAAATCACTAAAATCACTAAAAATCAACCTTTATTAAAATTGATTAAAGCACCAGAACTTAAACTTTTAAAAATAACAGAAATTTTTACTGATTAAATATGTGCTGTACACATCTTTAATTTATTTACAGTAAATATGAATTGCTTAGACACAAGAAGGGTGATATATCCATTTCTATAAAAGAAACGTTCTTTGTAGGACAAATATGTTCCTGTGTATACGTTTGTGTTGGTGTAAGTGTAATTGAAAGCGGAATGCTGATGGGATATGAAGCATTACCAGTTACATGCTGTTAGATGAATAACACCGGGTTACAAAAAAAATGTTTTTTGCAAGTTGTCTAGGTTTTTTCAACTGAATTAGGACCATTTTGCATCGCTAAATCCAAAAATGACATCTGTTTTTCTCAATCGGGTCAGGTTTTTTTGCTAATTTGATTTTGAAAAATTTGATGCATGAGTTGCATACCATGTGTGGCGCCCAAACTTTATCTTGGTCACCAAGTTTAATACCAAAATAAGATTGGTAAGCACATTTTATGAAACTTGTGACTTGATTCCTGTTAGGTACAATGGTGTATTCACCGCAGATGTAGCAGAATACGTCAGGCTTATTTTTGCAAGATCTTCTAGTCGAAGCCATTTCATTCACCTGTAATATTAAAAAACCATTAATCATAAATTGGCAAAATTAAAATCTTCAGAACTCGTTTATTGCAAGAAATATGAAAGAATTTTGTATCATATGATGTGAAAATGCCCATAAATGTAAGCAAAAATGTTAAAAAGCTAATATGTAGCATAGTTCAGAAAGTTGACCTGAATGAGCAAAATTAATGTGATTTTTGGATTCAGCACACCAAAATTATCCTAAATCAGCTCAAAAAACTTAAACAATAAATTTGTTGTTGACCAGTGTTAGAAATCAGAAATTAGATGCTCTTTTCAGTTCTCACAATTGTAAATCTGACTCAAGAAAAGTCAGTACCACACCAGCCATAAACCTCACCGCATGTCACTGATGTTGATCATTGCTGATTATTACTGGTTGTTCACTTTAATTTGAAACATCATTTTGTAATAAATTTTATAAATCTACAGGGTTTTTGTGCTTCTTTCATTCTCACCGTAAAATCTAGGCCCAGACAAACAGAAATGAAAACCCTTCTATATACAGTACAGCTGGAATTGATCATTTCATTCCTTTATGTGCTGCCTATACAGAAAAAGGGCAGTTACATCACACGGCTGTGAGTACAACACAGTGTATGCATTGTGGGAGATATTCCCAGCCCTGCTGCACCTTGGACCTGTGAGAAATGCGTGAGTCACAAACTGCAAGGCGCGCTGTCACCTGTCCCTGGAGGACCAATTATTCTGTATGTTTGCCCTTAAGTCTCACCATGAAACACATAGATGTTTGAATAAAATATTAGGTGAAGCAGAAAAGAAGGTTCGCACTATTGATGGCCTCGCAGTTGCATCAGCCTGCAGGCCTTCTGCTACTGTGAAAATATTGTTTGTTATGTGCATAGATAACCTAGGATGGGAAAATGGTAGTAGATAGGGTAAACAATAAATGAAATAAAAGCACTGCCAGACTTTCGGACAAAGCTGGCAGTGGTTTTAAAGGTTCAGTATGTAAGATTATCTTGGGCTTGTTTGCTTATGTGAAGCTTTTGTTGAAAGCTTTGTTGTGTTGGCAGCTGGCTGTTTTTTTACCAACTGTAATAAACAGGTTGCACTAGCGCTGGTGTACACTGTTACTGCTGTAGAGGAGTGAGTCATCAGTGTACAGGCGCTAGATCAGGGGTGTCAAACTCAGATCCTCGAGGGCCGGTATCCTGCATGTTTTAGATGTTTCCCTCTTCTATCACACCTGGAAGCCATTACATCATTATCAGGCTTCTGTAGAGCATGATGATGAGCTGATCATTAATTGAACCAGGTGTGGGAGGAAGAGGGAAATATCTAAAACATGCAGGATACCGGCCCTCGAGGACCGGAGTTTGACACCTGTGCGCTAGATGTTAGCAACGAAGGCACTACATAGTTCCGATATGGAGTTAGTCAGTGAACATTATAGTGAATGACCCCTTTATGACCCTACAAATACTAAGAAAATTCATAAACACTGCATTTCTGTTTGACCTTTGACCCCGCAGTGTAAGGTACTGGTGATCAGTTGTGAAGCACACAAATAAACACCATTACATAAGGCAGGGGACCACAAGTGACGGACCGTGAAGTGTTGTATGGTGCCGCTAGCTAAAATTTCTCGAGCAAAATAAATCGATTTCGTATCAATCCGACATTGACGAAAATGAAGGGAATTTTATCTGTAATTTTTGTAAGTTTTAGTTAGTGTAATGGTCTGAGTACAGAAACTGAACCCAACTGCAAGACCCAGAGACAGACGTAAAAGTTTACAGTGTTTATTAAACACAATATCAACTGACAAATCACTGATAGTGTAAATAAGCAGGTCCTTGAAGACACTGAGTCCCGGATTCTTTACAGGATCCGGGAACTGGACCGGAGACGGGACCACACAGCCCGGATCGGTAACACACATTGGGAACCCGACTAGGGGAGAACAGAGGGCAGTCAGTAAATGAACCAGATCATACACGGGAAGGCAAACGGAAAGGCAACAGGACATAAGGAACAGGCAAGCTCGCGTACCAGTAAAAAAGGCGAATAGGTCGAATGTATGTTGAATAGTTGGAGGCAGAGGCACAGACAAGGGTCGGGCAAAAGGCAGGAGTCAGAAAAGGCAATCCGGGTCAAAAATAGGCAAACAGACAGACAGGATCCAAAAATGCTGGTAAGTATCACACGAAGGCAAATACGAACTGGCACAGGACAAGGGGAAACACAGGGCTTAAACACACAAGAGAATGGGAAGAAAACGAGACACAGGTGGACCAAATCAGGGCGGGGACAGGTAATCACACAGGTGGGGAAAATTAGGAACAGGAAGTAAAAACACCAGACATGACACACAAGTAGGACTTAACAAAATAAAACAGGAAATGACAGACAAGACAGACAAAACCAGACTAACATCTGGGAGCTGATGTGACAGTTTTGTAAGCACACAATACAGTTTCAGTTAGTTATCTTTTTTTTCTTTCAATTATAGTTTTTATTTATTTCAGTTAACGAAAATGTTTTCACAATTCTAGTTTTCGTCATTTCGTTAGTTTTCGTTAACGATAATAACCTTGCTCTATAATAGTTCATTTTCAGCTTTTTAGTTAGAGTAAGCATATTAACTGCGTTTGCCAAGAAGAAGTGTGAATCTGAATAATCTTTCACAAGGCCGTAAAGGACCCAGTGCAACCCCTTGTATCTATATTTATGCCCCTGCTTTGAAAATAAAACCCATCATTTAAAAATACCACAGGGTCACTGGTTGGATGTAGACAAACACAGCCCTCTGCAGCCTACTAATCTGACTCATTCCATTAATTTAGCTTCCTTCACATGGACAGCTGGCTACCAAGTCTAATTTCTATCAACTGAATACAGGTGCGCATTTGCTCAGAGGCAGGACTCAGGAGTCAAAGCTGTCTGGCCCCTGGCAACCTCACCACCTTGAAGGTCAACATCTCAAAGGCAACTGATACCCCTGACTGCAGCTCTTTTTGCTCATCATCCATTTTGGCAAATGGCAAGACCGGACTGATCAATCAAGTGCCGTCAAAAGGCCAAAGAGGGGAAAAAAAAGAAAGACCAAACGGCAGCCCTGATCCTCCGTATCGACTGCTTGGATTATGGAGGATCACCCTCAAGGCTCTGTACGTGATTTGCCCATAACTCCATTACTATCTTATGATGATAACAGCAAACTTCAACAATCAAACAGTGTGCATCTGTCCGCCTACAACTCTGTAATCTGTCTGTAAACCATTGATCTGTTGAGTGATTTAATGCATCTGCTCTGCAAAATAGCAGGCGGAAATGTTTCCAAAAGTTATATTATCAAGCAAATTCTATGTGTTCCAACATCAAAAAGCGTATTGATTCTAAGAGTTTTCTCTGGCACACGGAAACAGAGCAGAACTTAAGCATGCAGTGATGGCAAATCTGTACAGCTAAATTTAAAATCAAACACAGCATCTGCTTGTCCGTTCAGTTCTCCTAACGGGTGTACAAAAATGTTGATGTGTTAAATGGACCATAGAGCAAAACACCATCTTCAAGGTTTTGACAAAATGATGATTAAAAGCAGTGAGTCAAAGATAGTTATCTAGTTCTGAGGTTATATAATATTAAAATTACACTTTGGAGTTTTCAATTTATCATCAGCAGGGGTGGAAGAAGTTTTCAAATCCTTTAGTTTAGCAAAACCACAAATGCCACATCATAGAAGACAATTCTCCACTACAAGTTAAAGGGTCTTGATCATTATCAGCATAATGTCCTTAACCCTATAACGCCAAACGTGTCATATTTGATACATGAGTTTTGAAGCCCTCTACATGATTGGTGTGATTTTTTTTTTCTTGAAAAACCTGATGTATACAATTAGATAGATAGATAGATAGATAGATAGATAGATAGATAGATAGATAGATAGATAGATAGATAGATAGATAGATAGATAGATAGATAGATAGATAGATAGATAGATAGATAGACTTTTTTGTTTGCTGAAAAATAATAATATTTGAGCATTGAGACCCAATGTATCAAATATGATACAAATTGAAACTCATACATGGAAATTGATAATTGCTAAGTAAAATGACCCCTGTCATTTTTTTTTTTTTTTTTTTTTTTTTTTTTTACATTATATTAGGTGTTTTTGGTGCTGCATTCATGTGTATGTTGCATTTCCCTGCTGTAAATGTTTAACCCATTGTGAGGGAGCTGCAGTGACACCCCCCCCCCCAATCAGGTGTATGCCATCCACCTCACACCCATTTACTTTAATCATTTTGTATTTGTATTTACCCTTACGCCTATTTAGTTTAATTATTCAGTATTTGCATTTAACCCTTTAATTTGATCAACCTGAGATACGGATGATCACTTTTTGTGTTGACAGCTAAAATGGTACCTGTTTAGTTTGTCCTCACTTAAAGTTTGCTCATTTCATTTTGTTTTCTCTTCTTCCTTTTGAGGTCAGCGGGTGGGGCACTCACATGGAAGCGTGTCCATGTGAGTGCAGACCAGGTGTAGAAGATCTGCCTGATCAGACCAGACCATGCATTCCAAAGGGAGGGGAGGTTTAACAGGGGAAGGAAAGAATTAAATGTATCACAAGGGGTGCATTTTTTAGAGATAATACATTAGTTGGAATACAAAGGTTGATATTTAGGTTTATTTTTGTAGATGGGTGTAAGTGAGGTGAATGTTCATTTCAAACTTAAAGCTAGTCCACACTGAGTTCACCTGTGGGTGGGAGGTTAGTGGTGTGAGCCAGACTTATTTAAACGGGTCTGGATACGTGTAAACTGTTCTTCATTTTTCCTGGTCTCTGGAGGGGGGGAACATGCTGCCTTTTTTTTTTCTCTCTCTTTCTTCTTCTCTTTGCGGGGGGGAGGGGGGGGGTGTAAAAAAATAAAAGCCAAGTATTTTCCAACTACTGACAGCTTTTATTTGACTCAGGTGCTACGGCTATCCTGGCTAGACCAAAAACCCAAACACCCATTGGCAACCAAATCTAAAGTGTTTATTAACTTCTGAACCACTAAAACTATCAATATGTTGAAATAAATGGTGTAAAATGCAGTTTTTCACCTTTTCATGGTCATCAGATATGATCCATTTGGACGACCAGAGGCTCCGTAGTTACCGTGGAAACACTGTCTTCCTCCACAACAGGGGTGTCGAACTCATTTTAGTTCAGGGGTCACATTCAGCGTAATGTGATATACAGTGGGCCGGACCAGTAAAATAATATAAATAATAGGATAAGAACTTCTAAATAATGTCAACTCCAAAGTTTTCTCTATGTTCTTTGAGTGAAAAAAGTAAATTCCATAATGGAAATGTTTACATCTACAAACTGTACTTGAACATAACACGAACAAATATGAACAACCTGAAAATTCACAAGAAAATAAGTGCAATTTTAACAATATTATGCCTTAGTTTATCATTTAAACAACGTACAGATCACAGTGGATCTACAAATACACACAGCATTCAATAACAGGCAGAATATTGGTAAAATTCTACATACTTCTATTAAGATATTTCAGGTTGTTCATATTTTTTTTTTTTTGATAATTCACATTTTTTGGAAAAGGCTAGTCTGTAAATATAGCCATTTTTGTGTAATTTTCTTTTTTTACACTAAAAACAAAGACAAAAATGTGCAGTTTTCATTATTTATAAGTTATTATGATAGTATTTTACTGGTGTGACCCACTTTAGATTAAAATGACCAAAAATGAGTATAACATCCTTGATTGGGAATATCTTCAGTGTCATTTTTGCATTTCACAAATTCATCCCACGGGCCAGACTGGACCCTTTGGCGGGCCGGTTTTGGCCCCCGGGCCGCATGTTTGACACCTGTGTTCTACAACATTGATTCACCAGTAAAACCCATGGAGTTGGATCAGTGACGGAGGACGGAAACACTTGTTTTTATGTTCTGTTATTGATATCTTTGCTGAAAAGGTCACTTTTTTGTAGTTTTCTCTGTTTCTGATATTGTAACCTTTGCATTTAGGCTGAGCTTTAATGAACATCTATATGATCTCTAATTTAAATACAGGAAAATACATGATTTACACTGAAAAATGCAAAATACAGATGATAATATTACAATAAATGGTGATAAATAACTTAAGAAAGGTTAAATATACAGACAAATTTAGTTGGGAACTGGCACTGGGTCTTTATGGGTTACGGTTGTGGTCATTTGAATTATTTTACATACTTAATTTACGTATATGATCGACAGCAATGCTTTGTATTCTCTAATCATAGCACCATGTTTGTAGCACTGTTTTGGAAGAGCCACGTATCTGTTTCTGTTAAAAGTCAACTTTTCATGAGCTCAGATAAATGGATTTGTTTTCAGCTTCGTGACAATGCATTTTCCAACTAATCCAGGAGGGTTTTATAGAAATTACAGGGAGGACATGAAAAGCATACCAAAACCTGTCAGAGAAATGTAGTGGAGTAAACTTAGAATAAATAATTCTGAGATGGCAATAGAGTAGAGCTATGAAGTTAGATGTAATTATGTCAAATCTTCCACCCTCTGTCACCGTCTTTAAATATGGAATGAGGGAAGGAGGGAGTGGGAGACTGACAGATGGTTCGATGCAGTGATGGGGATGCTGTGCTGGTCTGTTGTACTGAAGAGGGAGCTGAGCCAAAAGGCTAAGCTTTCCATTTACCAGTCAATCTACATTCCCACCCTCATCTATGTTCATGAGCTGTGTGGAGTAACTGAAAGAACCAGATTACTGGTACAAGTGGTGGAAATGGGTGTCCTCTACAGAGTGAATGGGCTCTCCCCCAGAGGAGTGGGTGAGGAGTTTGGCCACCCAGGAGAGGCTCAAAGAAGATTAGTAGAGGATGGATGGATGGAGGCATCTTCCATCAAGATGGATGGATGGATTGATGGAACTTCCATCATGATGGATGGATGGATGGATGCATCTTCCATATGGATGGATGGATGGATGGATGGAGGCATCTTCCATCAAGATGGATGGATGGCTGGATGGAGGCATCTTCCATCAAGATGGATGGATGCATCTTCCATCATGATGGATGGATGGATGGATGGATGGATGGATGGATGGATGGATGGATGGTCGGACCTTCCATCATGATGGATGGATGGATGGTCGGACCTTCCATCATGATGGATGGATGGATGGATGGATGGATGGATGGATGGATGGATGGATGGTCGGACCTTCCATCATGATGGATGGATGGATGGATGGATGGGTGGGTTTGTGGATGCATCTTCCAGATGGATGGATGGATGGATGGAGGCATCTTCCATCAAGATGGACGGATGGATGGATGGATGGATGGATGGATGGATGGATGGAGGCATCTTCCATCAAGATGGATGGATGCATCTTCCATTAGGATGGATGGATGGATCTTCCATCTGGATATAGATAGATAGATAGATAGATAGATAGATAGATAGATAGATAGATAGATAGATAGATAGATAGATAGATAGATAGATAGATAGATAGATAGATAGATAGATAGATAGATAGATAGATAGATAGGCCTCTAATGGATGGATGAGTTTCAGCTACCTCTTTCCACCATTGGTCACTCAAACTACGGAGGAAGGTTTTACTATATTTCCATAAAATATCGAGCGAACTGGAAGCAAGCTTTTGAAAAGAGGCCAAAATAAAAATGCAAATGATGTGTGTTTCAAAAAAGTGGTTTGGAGCGAGTAATCTAGGCAGCATTTTTTCACCAGCAGGTGCAGCTTTAGGCTATGTTACACATGGCTCTAATGAACGGAGTAGAAGAAGCAGGGAATTCTTTGTTGTTGTTTTTTTTTTCCGTCTAAAGTGGCTGTGGTGTTTTTTGATTTGGTTTGATAGAACACAGGATGCTAAAAATGGACTGATGTTTAATACTACACAATGCAAATCTTTACGACTTCCTTCAGTTAAACAGCTTTTTTTTTTTTTTTTTTTAATCTTTTATTGATCTCTTAGAATTGATTTTTGAGAGGTCTAAACCAGGGGTGTCAAATATGCAGCCCGGGGGCCAAATGCGGCCCACCAAAGGGTCCAATCCGGCCCGCGGGATGCAAGTGCAAAAATTACACTAAGATATCAAGGATGTCATAGTCGTTTTTGTTCAGGTTCCACATACAGACCAATGTGATCTCAACTAAAATAACAGCATAATAACCTATAAATAATGTCTCCAAATTTTCTTGGTTTAATACACTGGTCAACAACAAATTTATTGTTGAAGTTTTTTGAGCTGATTTAGGATAATTTTGGTGTGCTGAATCCAAAAATCACATTAATTTTACTCAATCAGGTCAACTTTCTGAACTATGCTACATATTGGCTTTTTAACATTTTTGCTTACATTTATGGGCATTTTCACATCATATGATACAAAATTCTTTCATATTTCTTACAATAAACGAGTTCTGAAGATTTTACTTTTGCCAAGTTATGATTAATGTTTTTTTTAATATTACAGGTGAATGAAATGGCTTCGACTAGAAGATCTTACAAAAAAAAGCCTGACGTATTCTGCTACATCTGCAGTGAATACACCATTGTACCTAACAGGAATCCTGTTAGAAAATGATTTTTTTTCTCTTAAAAACCTATTTTGGGTGAGAACTATATAAAAAATCAACTGATAAAGTCACAAAAATGTCATCAATTTTGTGAGAAGATCAAATTTTTCAAAATCAAATTAGCAAAAAAAACCTGACCTGATTGAGAAAAACACATGTCATTTTTGGATTTAGCGGTGCAAAATGGTCCTAATTCAGTTGAAAAAACCTAGACAACTTGCAAAAAACATTTTTTTGTAACCAAGTGATATGAAAAACATAATATTACATAACATTTATAAATAAGTAAGGACAACTCCAAATTTTTCTTTTTGTTTTAGTGTAAAAACTTACATTAAATGATGAAAAATATTAACATTTACAAACTATCCTTTAACAATAAAATGCAAAACCCTGAAATTTTGAAAGTGAAATTTTAACATTATTCTTCCTGTTATTAAATATTTTGTGCCTTTGTAGATCCAATCCGTAATATGTATGTATAAATGGTAATTTGAGGTGTAATATTGTTAAAATTGCACTTATTTTTCTCAAGAAATTTCAGGGTTTTTTTTTTTTTTCAGCTTGTTCACATCATTTTTGTAATGTACATATTTTTATAATTTAATTTTGATTGCACTAAAACAAAGAGAAAAATTTTATAGTCGTCATTATTTACAGGTTATTATGCTATTGTTTTACTGGTCTGACCCACTGGAGATCAATTTAGGCTTAATGTGGCCCCTGAACTAAAATGAGTCCTGGTCTAAACAGACAACATGCTAATCAAGTCAAATTAGAATTATTTTAGTTGTTTGAGCTTGTCATTTATTCCATCCTTGTAAACTTTCCATAAAGAAATTCAGATGCTTGCGGTGTTTCATAATCAACATAATCCTCGTACGGGGTAAATGCATGAATGCTTTCTGAAAAAGATACTTCTATCCTTTTTCATTTCAGACATCTTCAAGATCAAACACTTGGCCAACTCTTCACAGTGTCAGTCCTCTCTGGATCTTTTCAGTCGTGTCATGTAAAAGCTGTGTGATCAATACAGTAAAAAATTCCCCTTGAAACACAACATTCTGTCTTAGTGAATGGACGTTTCAGAAAATTACATCATGGAACAGGCTATACACAGGCAGAAACATGTCGAATTTTCGCAGTGAATCACTCTGAAGGCGTACGGCTCATGCATTTTCCAATTAGACTTCAGTGTCAGGCTGCTGAATTGGAAATGCATAGTTAGCAGCCATCCATTTTGTTTTTCCAAAGATTAATGAAGTAATGAATCAACATAGGACTTAATTATTTTTGCCTACAGTTATTGCAGATACATACAACTGTACACTTGTGGCAAAAAAAAACTCAAACTAGAACTTATAACTAGACTGCTGATAGTGTAAAACAAAACAAAACAAACATATTGATCGCCTACTTTGTTGCTGGACAATACATGCATTATTGGATGTAAGTATAGAGTTGAATGAATAGGCTTATACCCCTGTGATCATCCTACACTGTAAAAAAAAAAATCCCGCAAAAAAAACAGTAAGGGGTGCCAAAAAAATACTGTAAAATAACCATCTCATAAAAATACGGTAATTTTCCGTAATTAAAGTACAGTTTTTTGCCCTAACTTTACATGAGATTTTGCTTCTTTTTTTTTTTTTTATTAATTTTTTAATGTTTAATAAAGAATATTTTCCTGTATTAAAACAATCAAATTACCTATAAATAAATATATAAATACTTTTCAATGAGAAATAAAATGTATTATTATTATTATTATTATTATTATTATTATTATTATTATTGTTATTATTATTATTATTATTATTATTATGTATTTTCATCAGTTGTACCCTACTTTTTGTGGGGTCATCAAATACATACCAGGACAAAAAAAAAAAAACAGTCTCCTGGATGCACCAAGACATTACAGTCCAGTCAAGTCAAAACATTTTAATTCATTCACCCATAAAGACCCAGGACTACTATTATGGCAGTTCTCAATTGGATTTTTCATCCTATTTAACCTTTGTAAAATGATTTATCACCATTTATCATAATATTATCCTTTCTGTTTTGCATTTTTTCAGTGAAAATTAGATATTTTCTGATCTTCAATTTACTTATCATGTGCTTTAATCATCATACTAATTTTATATTTGAGGGTTATTATACCAAAAACAGAGAAAATGGAAGAAAAACTGACTTTTTCAGTAAAATCTATCATTAACTGAACATAAACCCAGTGTCTCCATCCACTGTCATTTATTAAACTCCATGGGTTTTACTGGTGAATCAATGTTGTAGAAGATAACGGTGTGTCCACGGTAACTACAGAGCCTCTGAACGTCCAAATGGGTCATATCTGATGACTATGAAAAGATGAATAACTGTATTTTACACCAATTATTTACATGTATTGATAGGTTTAGTGGTTCTGAAGTTACTAAACATTTTATATCGGTAGATGGTTTTGGTTGCCAGTAGCTGTTTGGGTATTTATGGGTTAAATAGACCGATAAAATAAAATAAACACAAATAATAATAGGTGAAAACACCTTCTTAATATATCATGCTTGATGCTTTAACCCTCCGGTATCCCGTCCAGCAAGGCCCTTACTAAGCACCAAGTGTGCCATTTTGGCACACTTGTGGAATAATGTCAAAAATTTTTTCATAGTTTATTTTTAATACTTTTACACTTTTTTCTATTTCATCAACTTGAGCCGTAAATAAAAAATACCAAATACTCAATAACTGTCACATTTCTTAACCCTTTAAATGCTGTGTTTGTAATGTGAACAAACCATTTTTTTTTTTTTTGGATGCAAAAAAACACACAAAAAAAATATTTTTTGCAATATACTACATAAAAAGTGGATCACATATTATTTGATTTTTTCATCCTGGCATATGTCAATGATTAACTCCAACACTGGTTAATTTCCATTATTATTTTTGGCGTTAGGTCAAATGTTCAAAAATACTAGCATCTGTCACCAAGTGTGCCAAAATGGCACACCTATAAATCAAACTATTAAATATTATATATTGATTATTTTTCTGCTCTAATTTGATTTTATTTTTGTAAATCAAGGTCAGCCCTAATCATCATACATATCAAATAATCATTCATTTTAGATTTTTTTTAACCCTTTAAACAATCTCTTTTCATCATGATGTCAATACATTTTTTGAAGCAAAAAACACAAAATATGTTTTTTTTTTTTTTTCCAAAATACTACATAAAAATTGGATTACATATTATCTGATTTTTGCAGCCTGGCATATGTCAATGATTAAAAGCAACATTAACAACAATAATAAATTAATTTAGACCCTCACCTCTCAAATGAAGCCCAGATATCAGTAAAAGCAGGATTTATGCCTTAATCGCTTTGGGATCAAAAACAGTGGTTATACCGGAAGAAATAGTGCGTTTTAGGCACACTTGGGAGACAGATGCTAGTCTTGTAATTTTCTTTTGTTTACAATGTGCAAATTTTAGTTGGTGGCCAGAATTTTAAAGATCATGCAAAAATGAACAACTTTTGAATTCTAACCTTATTTAAATTGTGAAAAATAATATGAAGCTTTTTAACACGAAGTGCAAAGTGTGCCTAAAAAGCGCACTCAGATACCGGAGGGTTAAAGACCACGAAAAACACCCAAAAAACTGTATGGCTCGATACACAACATCCCAGTTTGTTCCAGTATTAGTCAGGTTTGCTAAGAGCGCCTTGTGGATTGGCTCTGCAGTCTCCTTGGGCAACTTAAGACATGCATGAAATATTAAGCGTTGTACCCAGATACATACAGCACAAAGAACGCCTAAATGTGCTGCCTGCATACATGTATTGATAGGACCATAAAAGCAACATATATAATATGCATGACCCCAAAAAAAGCGGTTACATTGCCATGGGCGCACTAGTGTCTTACACTAGTTATCGTCTGGCCTTTCCCCCCAAAAAAAAGCTTGTGCTGAATCTACTTCAAATGCAACACATAAATCTTTGGCTCTCACCCCTGCTGAGTTCAACAGCCCTGCTTTAATATCCTGTTTGGAAAATACACATATAATTAGATTTGAGCACAGTGTGGAAAGAGTCCGACTCATACACTGTAGTGAAAAGTCTGAGTAAGCTGCAATATTTATGAGTGTGTAAATTCCACTGATATAAACCTGGATGCTTGATTCAGAAAACAGGAGTATTTCCTGAGGATAAGGTTGTGTTGCAGTATCGATCGGACTGTTGGATAACTACAGGCAATTTGTGTAATGAAGAACTTCCCTTGCTACAATACGTAGTGCTATATTCACAACTCCAATTCACTCCAATGACACCCCCGCCCACTGGTGTAGTCCAGAGTATACAACGTGTACCTACTTATTTTTCACTCAGTATTGCGTATATTCACTTCTAAATCCCCCTGATTCACACCATTCAGAAGTATCAGAGCCAAATTGCCTCTTTTTAGCTTACCGACCAACAGGCTGTAAGCTATTGTCGTCATATAGCATCCGTCGTTGTCATCGTCTGTCGTCCGTTACAAAAATTTCAATCGTCTTCTTCTCCAAAACTATAGGGTGTCCCATAAGTCTCCATACATAGGAAAAATAAACGTTTCTTGACATAAACCATTTTTATTTATATAATATGCTCTATATGACTGCCATTTTGTCGGGAACACATTTCAATGCGTGTCCTCCACTGCTGAAGAACTATAAAGAAGAAATATAAAGAAATACATGTTAGAACCATATGTATTATGTCTCCTATGTATGGAGAGTTATGGGACACCCTGTACAATTCCAATTGACTTCAAACTTGGTATACAGCTTCTTTATGATGATGTCAACAAAAGTTAGTGAAATTATTTGGATCCAGATCTGATTCTGGATTTGGTGCGACTTTGAAAAATTTCCCCATTATAAGAGATAGGAAGTGGATTGATGCAATAACTCAGTAAATATAAATGATATCAAGTTGAAATTTCTACAGTCCAGACCTGATGGGGAGATGACCAAAAATAATGTCCACATGCTGATCAGGATCTTCTGGATCTGGGAACTTATGGAAATTTTAACATGGGCTCTTATGGGGAAAACATTTTAATCATCTTTTTCTCCGAAACTATAGTTCTGATTGACTTCAAACTTGGTATACAGCTTCTTTATGATGATGTCAATAAAAGTTAGTGAGATTATTTCGATCCGGATCTGATTCTGGATTTGGTGCAACTTTGAAATATTTCCCCATTATAAGAGATAGGGAGTGGATCAATGCAATAACTCAGTAAATATAAATGATATCCAGTGTAAATTTCTACAGTCCAGCCCTAATGGGGAGATGACCAAAAATAATGTCCACATGCTGATCAGGATCTTCTTCTGGATCCGGGAACTTATGGAAATTTTAACATGGGCTGTTATGGGGAAAAATTTCAATCGTCTTTTTCTCCGAAACTCCAGTTCTGATTGACTTCAAACTTGGTATACAGCTTCTGTATGATGATGTCAACACAAGGTATTGAAATTATTTTGATCTGGATTTGGTGTGACTTTGAAAAATTTTCCCATTATAAGAGATAGGAAGTGGATTGATCCAATAAATCAGTATCAATGATATCAAGTTGGAATTTGAATTTTTTACAGATCTGATTGGAATATGACCAAAACATGGGCTATTTCTGTAATAGAATAAATACACAGAACTGGGTGATAATAAATGGCATCTGGACACATTTCCCAAAGCTTTTAATTTGGTAAGCTACAGGGCCATTGGTCCTATTTTTTCCCATAGGATGGTGAAGCCATGACCCGCCCTACTCTGCCTCTAATTGGCTAGTACTGGCTACCTTCACAAATTAGATTGGTTAACTTTTGGCATGAGGACTGATGAGCCAATCAGAGGCAAAGTAGGGCGGTAAAATTTGAGCCTATACCCACTTCTCCAGGGACCACTACACCACTGCAAGGTTATAATAGTTTTGTTATAGTTTTAATTATGGTTTAGTTTTATTTAGTTTTGACTTTTTTTTTTCTCTAATTCAGTTAGTTGTAATTAGTTTTTAGAGCAGGTTTACTCATTTTTACTCAGTCGTTTTTTCTGAATGCTTAGTTTTAGTATTAGTTTGAGTTTTTTCATATATTTTATCTTCCTCGCCATCCTATTCAAAGAAATTAGTGAGGTTACCCTAGACACTTTATTTGGGGATGGGGTTAGGATGGCTCTGACTGAGCACAGACACAAACATATGTACAGTACCATGGATACATTCCCTATAGCAGGTTGGAGGGGGTTAGCGATGGAACTTTTGGCTTTTTGAAGGGAGTTGTTCACTGAAAAGCGCCGTTCAAAAGACTGGCTCTTTTATGTTTTTCGCATTATTTTGAAACACAGATGTTTTAATGACTGAATAGGCTACATGTGATGATTGTCATTACATTTTAAAGGTGTTTAATTGGCGCGGCAGTAAATATTATCTTACCGTAAAAAAGAATAGTTAGTTAAAATGTGTGGGCTAAATACATGACATGAGAGGTGACATTAGGCAAATGCTGGAATTTGACCAAAAACATCATGGTACATTATGTGGACTAGTCTGTAGCCTAAAAATAAACATTTTCTTGTGAAATAACATTTTATTCTCCTCAAAACAAGAACGCCTCCTTGAGTTTGCTCACCTCACGCTTCAAACTGTTTTTTGTTTTTTTTTTGCTAACTTCTTGCCATGAGACATGAGCAGTACACAAGCACTCTTTTTTTTCTGCTCGAACATTCTCCTCCTGCCTAATGCCTTCCCAGTGACGCTAAACTGACAGGCAATCGGACACTCCCTCCTTAAAAAAAAAAAAAAAAAAATGAACGGCTCTTCACAAAGACTCAGTTCCCATTGTTCATTTCAAAGAGCCGTTCAAAAGATTCGATTCGTTCGTTAACGTCACATCATTAGAGGGGGTAATGTAGGTTGGGGTGCGATCCATACACAACATCACCTACATGAAAACCAAACTGAAACTTTCCATACTTTCACCGTTCACCTCCTGACTTCTATACCTCTCTTATACCGCTAATCTTAGATGAAATTTTCATGTTCTATCCTATATCAACATTGACAAAGACGAAAACGAAGAGAATTTTATACATAATACTTAAGTTTTAGTTAGTTTTTTAAGCACACAATACAGTTTCAGATATCTTTTTTTTTTCTTTCAATTCTAGTTTTTATTTATTCCAGTTAACGAAAATGTTTTTTCACTTTAAGTTTTCATCATTTCGTTCGTTTTCGTTAATGACAATAACCTCGCACCACTGCCCCCGCCCCATCCACCTAATCACCATTCAACTAAACGGCGCTCAAACACGCTGTTACACTAACCCCTAAGCAGCTCGGAGATTTCTTGACATTTGCCGAGCTTTAGCCCTTCCTCATCTCAGCAAATGAACAATCAATTTTACCTTCTTGTCTCCAGTTTCTAATCCCCCAAATACCTTCGTTCACTCTCTGCTCGATATAGTTTGCGTTCAGTACACTCACTCTGCTCGGTGGGTTTTTGCCCTATCAGGTGCGCTGGGGATCAAATGTCAGCACTGTCAGACAGCTTGTCTCACTGTCTGAAGATGAATACCAGCCAGTTACCCCTAGTCCTCATCCTGTCTCTTATTATCCTTCACCTTGTCTCGCATGTGGGTACTTAGGAGGTATCTACACCGTGCACTGAAATGAACAGAAATAACAGCTATTACGCACAAATCCATCAGAAGACTTAATCATGCATTAAAGACCTCTATTACATTATTTTTATATTCATTATCAGTTGAATACAATGGCATATTAAAGCCTTTGGCCCTTTTATGAATAATCAAAATGACTTGAGGCTGAATACTTTCTATCTGATACCTTTGAACAAATTTGTCCAATTTCACACAGATTAACACTCATTTTGATGGTCATGGTGTAATATCTCAGTCATTCTCTTCCCAAGATTCTGCCTCAGTACTTCCTTCATAAGAACAGTTTAGTGTTCCTGTTCCGTTATGGGCTGCAAACCGGTCTTGCTCATTCTATTCTGGGCCTCCTCCTGCTGTGATAAACCTACTTCGCAGTGGGGAGTCAGGATCCGGTAGGTCATATTGCTCGGTCGGAATAAATAAAACCTCGTCAATCATCACCCTGCTGACATGTTGTAAAATGCCTCATTAATGACTTAATGAATCACAATATAAAGGTGTTGCCATCTCTCTTGACTGGCTATAGCTATATATGTGTATGTCACTTTTATTGATCTAGCCTGTACGTGTTGATATATAGTCTCAATCTAATTGCACTCAGTGAAGGTTTTTATGGGTATTTGCTGGGAAGGACATTTATACGGGGGTTGCTTGAGCTCACCTCTGGTCATGTGATTTTTGTCACTGGGACAAAACTGCACTTCTGTCATTAAAAATAATCACTGGTTAGGGAGAGAGTTGGAAAAATGAAAGGGCATGGTATATTTTATTAATAAATCCTGCAACAATCAGTCTGCCACTGCAAGAGCTAACAAAAAGAGCTGGAATACAAATAAGAAAAGTTACGAGCTGTACTAATAAGTAGTGACAAAATCATCTCCGTTATTATGAGTAGAACATAAATTCATTTGCTAACAGAGCTAATTCATTCTTTTCTTTAGTTTTTTTTTTTTTTTTTTTAGTTAACCTTGAGAGGCAAAGAGAGAGTTTGATGTAATGTTAAAGGATCAATATTTCATCCTACGGGGAAAACACCCAGAAAATTGATGTTACCATGTACTTTATATGAAACACACTTCAAAGTAAACATCGGCGGTATTACACATCCCCTATAGAGGTGTTGCCACCTACTACCTTCTCAAGGTCGTCTATAGAATAACTGGATACTGTCCTCAGGCCACAAAGATGATATAAGGCATCTGTACGCTAAATGACCTGCCTCATTCCAACAGCTATTACTCTGTCAGTCTCTCCTCGCAAACTGTCGACAGTAATGACTTTAGAACTGATAACAGGTGTTGAATTTTAAGCAGCACAAATGCATTCATTGATTCTTTAAAAACGCACTTTTCGGCGATTAGTAAGACTCTAAGAACATAAGTGCTGCAGTATACAGTAAGTGTGTCTCAACTACATGCACTGATAATGATAAGCTAAATAAGACCTTGTATGTGTAGGTGGAAAAGAACAGCTCCACCTGTCTCACATGAAGAAGAAGATAGGAATCACGTCTAATTATTTTACAAAAATTTGAAGATATAACCTCCTAAGACCCAGCTATGGGTTTTCTGTCCAAGAGTTTCAAAACTTTATACAAAAAAAAAAGAAAAGAAAACTGTCCACCACAAAGGACATTCCATAAAAATTTTAAAAACTGCATCTGAAAAAAACTGTTGCATCACATAGGCACTTATTTAATAAAAAACAAAAAAAAGCTTGTACTTTGCTGACATTTCCTGGGTCTTAAGAGGTTAAATAAACAAGCTATACATTAGGGTGGTCCAAAAAAATCTAAGTTTTAGATAGTTTAGCTTCCAAGGTCTTAAGTGAGTCTACCTATGGAAAAAATGACTTGTGGCAGAATTTTAGCTTAACGGGTAAATATTTAGGGGTAGCTCAAACTTGGTGTTTTGGCGATCTTATGGCTTAGAGGAGCTCTCTGAAGTTATCAATCCAAATTTGGGGGCAGCTGGTTCAGTTGGTAGAGCGGGTTGTCCAACGAATGAAAGGTTGGTGGTTCAAATCCTGGCTTTCACATGAAAAAGAAGATAGGAATCGCATCTAATTTTTTTACATTAATTTGAAGATTTAAATAAACAAGCTATATATTAAGGTGGTCCAAAAAATCTAAGTTTGAGATAGTTTGGCTTCCAAGGTGTTAAGTGAGTCTACTTATGGAAAAAATAACTTGTGGCAGAATTTTAGCTTAATAGGTAAATATTGTATTTAGGGGTAGCTCAAACTTGGTGTTTTAGCAACCTTGTGGCTTATAGGAGCTCTCCGAGGTTATCAATCCAAATTTGGGGGCAGCTGGCTCAGTTGGTAGAGTGGGCTGTCCAACGAACAAAGTGTCAATGGTTCAAATCCTGGCTCCCACATGAAAAAGAAGATAGGAATCACATCACATTATTTTACAAAAATCTGAAGATTTAAATAAACAAGCTATACATTAGGGTGGTCCAAAAAAATCAAAGTTTTAGATAGTTTAGCTTCCAAGGTCTTAAGTGAGTCTACCTATGGAAAAAATAACTTGTGGTAGAATTTTAGCTTAATAGGTAAATATTTAGGGGTGGCTTGGACTTGGTATTTTGGCAACCTTATGGCTTATGGAGCTCTCCAAGGTTATCAATCCAAATTTGGGAGCAGCCGGCTCAGGTGGTAGAGCAGGTTGTCCAACAAATGAAGGGTTGGTGGTTCAAATCTTGGCTACGACTGTCCACAGGTCTAAGTGTGTGAATGTGAGGTTTTGTAAAGCACTTTGGATACTGCTATATAAGTGCAGTCCATTTACCATTTGACCAAAATGTTTCCATCAGTACTAAGCAAGATTGATTCGGTAATGTCAGAGCAGCATGGCAAAGAGAAACCTGATAAGCAACGGCAACTGGAAACGTAGCAAACTTGCCTTGAATCTCTAACAATAACGAATTCCAGGAAGCTGTTAGAGTGTCAAGTGACAAATTCCTATAAAAGGTGAATACAGTTTATTTAAATGAAAATTTGAATAACACAAAATAAGATTTAATTTATATAATTGCTTCTCAGTGCTTTATGAACAGTTTGTAACTCTGCATGGTCATTGACCACCTTGATGTTTGCAATAATTGCCTTGGCTTCTTGATACTTTGGATTGTCATTCCAGGAAGAGGCATCATCCAAGAGAAGGCCTAGATCTAGGGCAGGGGTGTCCAACTCTGGTCCTCGAGGGACAGTATCCTGCATGTTTTAGATGTTTCCCTCTTCAAACACACATGGTTCAATTCATGATCAGCTCATCATCATGTTCTGCAGAAGCCTGATAACACTGGTCAACGACAAATTTATTGTTTAAGTTTTTTTGAGCTGATTTAGGATAATTTTGGTGTGCTGAATCCAAAAATCACATTAATTTTACACAATCAGGTCAACTTTCTGAACTATGCTACATTTTGGCTTTTTAACATTTTTGCTTACATTTATGGGTATTTTCACATCATTTGATACAAAATCCTTTCATATTTCTTGCAATAAACAAGTTCTGAAGATTTTACTTTTGCCAATTTATGATTGGTTTTTTTTTAATATTACAGGTGAATGAAATGACTTTGACTAGAAGATCTTGCAAAAATAAGCCTGACATATTCTGTGACATCTGCGGTGAATACACCATTGTACCTAACAGGAATCAAGTCACAAGTTTCATAAAGTGTGCTTACCAATCTTATTTTGGTATTAATTATTATATTTTGTGAGGAGATCAGATTTTTCAAAATCAAATTAGCAAAAAACCTGACCTGATTGAGAAAAACAGATGTCATTTTTGGATTTAGCGGTGCAAAATGGTCCTAATTCAGTTGAAAAAACCTAGACAACTTGTAAAAAACATTTTTTTTGTAACCCAGTGTAATGACGTAATGGCTTCCAGGTGTGTTTGAAGAGGTAAACATCTAAAACCTGCAGGATACCGGCCCTTGAGGACTGGAGTTTGACACCCCTGCTCTAGATCTAGGCTTTCTCATGGATGATGCCTCTTCTTGGAACAATCCAATATATCAAGAAGCCAAGGCAATTATTGCGAACATCAAGGTACTCAATGACTATGCAGAGTTACAAACTGTTCATAGAACACTGAGAAGCAATTATACAAATTAAAGCTTATTTTGTGTTTTTCAAATTTTCATTGAAATAAACTGTATTTACCTTTTATAAGAATTTGTCATCATTTAACACTGTTTGTAAAGCTAACACTATGAACACCAAATGAAGACTCCAATGCAAAACTTTAGGACACTTGAGCTACCTCTAAATATTAACCAATCCGGCTGATATTTTACACGAGATATTTTTTTCATGGGTTAGATCCAAATAACACCTTGGGAGGAAAGAAATTTGAAACTTTTTAAAACCTTTATTTTGTGGACCACCCTACTATACATGATACAGCCCATGAGTACTGTGTATAATCTGCATTCAAGTGTAATTAAAAAATATTTTGGTCATTTAGTGAGCAATCAAGTGATGTGTTTCCTGTTTGGGGGGCAAAAATCTGAACCCGAGGACCCTCCCTTTACCGTAGACTCTCAGGGTTGTTTGTTCATCTGTCTGTTAGCAAGATAACTCTAAAAGTTATGGATGGATTTGGATGAAATTTTCAGAAAATGTTGACACTGGCACAAGGAACAAATGATTAAATTTTGGTGGTGATGGGGGAACTGAGTGCTTTTCTAGTTATAAATGGTGCACGTACAGTAGACCCGCCTCCAATAAAAGAGGTAGGACAGCCTTGGGGCACAAAAAATAATCATCACATCACAAAAAGAAAAGACCTTCCTCAGAAATGTTACACTTATCAGGGACATGCCTAACCTTAAAAATAAAGTCATGGAAAAACGTGCACGTTTGAAGGATAGACGAAGGATAGATGAGTTTACACATACAAAATAGATGACTGAAAACATGTACTGTGTATTTTTATTTTAGTTTAAATTAATATTTTAACCCTATAACGCCAAACATATCATATTAATACATGAGTTTTGAAGCCCTCTACATGATCAGTGTGATACATTTTTTTCTTGAAAAACCTGATGTATACAATTACAAGGGTTTTTCTTAACTGGGGAACAGGGGCGCTGCACCCTCATAGTTTCGGCTAGCACACCCCTACCGAAATTCCGATTTTTTTTTTTTTTTTTTTTTTTTACCCCGAAGCTCACAGTTACGCCGCACACTTATAGTTACATGCAACACAGTACTTACACAACATGCAGTCTTTCCAAAAATGATCTTTTCCCGGTGAAACTACCACAGTAACAACACATGACAATGTGCCTGGTCATCAAAAACGATATAATTATTCCAAACTATCATAAACATAGTAGTCAGACCGTCTGATGGTTCAAAATGACACAAATTGGCGCCATCTTGTTTCCCTTCCTTTCTCGTGACGTAGCTTCCCTTGCGAGATTTAAAATTAGGCTAAGGCTACATATGAGGTCAGCTGACTTTCCAAACGAGAGTTCTTGAGACTAAATGACCTTTCACCCACCGGCGCGGGAGCTTTGACGGAAGAAGTTTGCAAGTTGTTTTGTTGATACCTGATGCAGAATTTTTTCAAGTTTAGTGCCAAAGTATGTTCCAGTCATCTGGACTTGTTAAAAGTGGGAGGAGGGTGAGCTATGGAAAGTGTGCGAACTGTTATGTTAGATTTAGATTAGAGAAAAATACATAAGTAGAAAGAGTGTGAAAGAAAAGAGGAGTAACACTAGAGTTGATCATTTGTAAACAGAAGCTTAGCCAATACAATGTATCTGTCACATGACTTTTGTCTTCATTTACAACATTATTACACTTCTAACAGAAGAATAAGTTACTCTTCGATTGGTTGCTTTAAAAAATTGCAGGAGGGCCACTAGAGTTACAATATCCCTCTCAGATAGCCTCAGAATGTTCCATTTTTACCTCAGTTTTTTAAAAGGGAAACCCCCCCTTCCGCACCCCCCCCCCCCACTTGGTTGCTTCGCTCCCTCGCCTACCTGTGCTCCCTCTTACTAATTTTTTCTAGAAAATCCCCTGAATTAGATACATGCAATACACAGATAATCCACCGGGGGGAGGAATTCGTTCACCAGAGGCCTTTCCAGTGACACTACACGACTGTCATTAATGAGGAAGGAGGCAGAACTTTGCCAATTTTGAAAAGGAATTACCAATTTGTTAGACATGTTTGTGTTATATTATGTTTTTGTTTGTTGAAAAATAAATAATATTTGAGCATTGAGACCCGATGTGTCAAATATGATACAAAATTGAAACTCATACATGGAAACTGATATTTGAAAAAACATTTTTGGGGTTGTTCAGAAGGACCAATAAAGGATCAAGTTTCAGAGAAGAGGAATTTTCTGTCAATGATTTAATGGTTCAGGCTTTCCAGGGTTAATATAGTGGTGCATGTGCTTTGGTGTATCTTGGTAATATGTGGTTATAGTGCATCCAAAAACTGACTTACATACTGCGCCCCACCCAACAAAAAATGTCACCAGCCACCACTGGAAAAGACATTAAGTGATGCACATGCATGAGTGTAATGATCAGTTCCTTAGAATTAGTCATTAAATGATGACAGTTCACACTTAATCTGGGAGTTGTTCATTTTTAAAGCGTCTTTTTTAAGTTTCAGAATGACAGCCTCGTTATGTTCACCCTTTCTAGCTAGAAAAGACAAGAGTAACAGATGCACTAAACTTGACGCTATTGTAAGGATCTTCCAGGGTACTATGAAAAGGCTTTATTTATTAGGAGGAGAATGTGATCTGGGGCTGGTCACAGGAGCAGTGATTTAGTTTTTTTTTTGTTTGTTTGTTTTTCACTGATCTGAAGCAGATGGTGAGTTTGTAAATTAAGACCATTTTCCCCAGTATTCTAATCAAAATATGACTATACTATTTGAAATGCCAGAGAAAGACTGTGTTCACAATCTGCAAATGACATACCTGTATGCTGTATACTGCATGCCATTTTGTTATAAATGCCATTTTGCTATTATTACTAGTGCCATTTCAACTGTTTGCAGACATTTGCAGAAATTGATTTTGAAAAACTACACTTTTTCCTGCAAAGGATCAACTATAGGATGTTGCAGTATTTCAGTTTTTACCCTCAGCCCTTGCCGCCATTCATCGTCCATCTGTCCGTCCGTGTATGTGTATGTGTGTGTATGTGTGTGTGTGTGTGTGTGTGTGTGTGTGTGTGTGTGGGGGGGATATTATTAATGATAAGGAAACCCTGGCGTGGACTGAAGGTTTTGAAGTGCGGGCACATTATGTTTAGGGGTGTGTATTGGCAAAAATCTAGCGGTACGATACAAATCACAATACTAGGATCACGATACGATATATCACGATATATCACGATACTGTTAAAAAAGCAATTTTTTGTTTGTTTCTTTTCTTTTTACTGATTATTTCCTTGAAGAATTGAATTACACCATAAATATGCACAAATACTAAACACATTTTTATTTGATCACAACAGGATCTAATGCTATATCACAAAATTTTCCTGTGTTAAAACTTAAATTATGTTTTACAGACATTACAGTTTAACATCCTGTTCAAATTATTATTAGTTCAGAACTAACATCATAACTTTATTTTTGTGCAATCCCAACAAAGGAACTAGTACTATTTAACCCTCCAGTATCCGGGCGCGCCTTTCAGGCACACTTTACACTTCATTTTAAAAAATTTCATATTATTTTTCACAATTTAAATGTTAGAATTCAAAAGTTGTTCATTTTTGCATGATCTTTAAAATTCTGGCCACCAACTAAAATGTGCACATTGTAAACAAAAGAAAATTCCCAGACTAGCATCTGTCTCCCAAGTGTGCCTAAAACGCACTATTTCTTCCATTTGATATGTATGATTAGGGCTGAGCTTGATTCACAAAAATAAAATCAAATTAGAGCAGAAAAATAAATCAATATATAATATTTAATAGTTTGATTTATAGGTGTGCATTTTACACACACTTGATGACAGATGCTAGTATTTTTGAACATTTGATCTTGCGCCAAAAATAATAATGCAAATTAACCAGTGTTGGAGTTAATCATTGACATATGCCAGGCTGCAAAAAATCTAATATATGTGATCCACTTTTTATGTAGTATATTGAAAAAATAAATTTTTTGTGTTTTTTTTGCATCCAAAAAATGGTTTGTTTACATTACAAAGACAGCATTTAAAGAGTTAAAAAATGTGACAATTATTGAGTATTTGGTATTTTTATTTACAGCTCAAGTTGATGAAATAGAAAAAAGTGTGAAAGAATTAAAAACAAACTGTATGAAAATTTTTTTGACATTATTCCACAAGTGTGTGAAAAAGGCACACTTGGTGCTTAGTAAGGGCCTTGCTGGACGGGATACCGGAGGGTTAATCAAAGAGTGGTAAATAACAATAAATAAAATGTAAACAAAAAACCAAAAATGAACCTCCACAATATCTGCATTTGAATAAATACCTAAAAACATCAATAGAGTACTTTTTAATATCGATACAGTATTGTGAAATGAAATATCGCGATATATTATAGAACCGATATTTTCTTACACTCCTAGTTATGTTACACATTTGTTACCCCGCCCCCCGAAGGGAAGACAAGGGGTGTTGTCTTTGGTTCAGTTTGTTTGTTAACATTCTAGCAGCAAAACTATTGATCAAATTCTACCAAAATGGGTTTATAGGTTGCTAGTGACCCAGAATAGATGTGGTTACATTTTGGCAACAGTGGGTCAAAGTTAAATTTTTTTAATGAATTTTTAAAATATATAAAAATTATCCCATTGACATATAATGGGTGAAATTTCAAATGTCTATAAAAACATCAGTTTTGTTTAAATTTACTTCAAACTTGGCACATATATAGAGGAAGTTGATATGCTGACATCAGCACATGCATAGACATGATGACATCAGCTGGATCGATGCCAACATAAGCTATAATATGTACGAAGGGCAGGGTTTGTTGTTCCTGGCACCATTTGTTATCACTTATCTTCATCAAACCACATACAGTTTTTTATTTCCTGACCTGTATACCCACATGTTATACATGCAAATCGTGTAATCCTGCCATCGTAGCACATCCACTAACTGTAGTAATTCTGACCCAACATTAGGCACAAGAGAATAATACAATGCATAATCAGAATTAAGATCAGAATTTTTTGTTAATATGTACTGTATGTGTCTGGTATCTTTGGTGTGATGAAAATATTCAGTTTTAGTGACTTAAATGACTACACTGTTGCCCATAATGTTGGAGTAATTTTGTTTTTAGACACATTCCTCTTTTTATTCTTATTTATACACATCAGTAATCCGCTTTGACCAGGTGCAACAATTACATACTGAGTCCCAGTTACTCTATCTGTAAAGAATTATGGGTAACAGTGTACTTTTTACAAGTATCAGTGTGCCAGGATCTGTTTCAAGCACAGCCTTAGTATATCTCTGGTAAAGGTTCATACTGTCTTCCACATATAATTATTGTAGGTAATTCCTTCATCAGACAGGGGTAGTTGTTTGTTTAATCCTCCTGAGCAGCCTATAAGACACATCACAGCAACATCATGTGATGCTTCAGACGAAGGCTACAGGAAGTAGCTGAAACTAGTAACGCAGGTAAACAAACAACTACCCCTGTCTGATAAAGGAATTACTTACAATAGTTAGTATATCTCCTCATTTCATGGTACATCAAATGCAGAGTGTCCTGCTATGCCCAGTTGCATTTTGTAATATACAAGCCAGAAATGTTTTGTGGCTGTTCCCACCCACAAGCCTTTACATGTAAATTTACATGTAAAGGCAAGCTAGCTATTTCATGTTGAGACCTATTTTTGGTTATATAGGGGGAAAAAAAAAAAAATCTTTTTTTTAGATTAGTGACAAAATAATCTTAAATTCCAATGAAGCCATGCTTAAGCAGAGGGTTAAATGCTTTTTTTCAGAAATTTCCATTGGTTTAGCTCATTTGATTAATGAGCAATTAAAAAAAAAACATGTTTTTTGAGAAAAGTGAAATTCCCTACATAACTGGCACCATCTGATATTAAAATGCTTAAAAAAGCAATTCACACCAATTTTTCAGACAAAATGATTTTTATAATCATAAAAGGGTGTGTAAAAGGTCATAAAACTATATTGGAAACAGAAATATATGATTGAGATTTCAAATTATAGCAGTGATAAGTTATGTTATTATTCATTCTTAGAGAACTTTCCAAGGGACTGAATTTAGTTTGTATAAAAAGTTCCGTAATTTTCTTGAAAATCCTTTTTTGGGCAAAAATTTTAATGGATTTAGAAACTTAAGATGTTATACTATTGGACTACAAAAAGTTTGAAATCATTATCTCAGTTCTAATTTTTTGATTCAAAGTCAACAGGCACGTGACTTGACCCAAATGTAGAGTTTTTGAAATCCAGTAGGTGACAATAAGTGGGTCAAAACTCAAAGTGTAACGTTACGATGAAGTGGTATGTTCGAAAATGTGTACATAATGCATGTAGGAGTACATGATTTCTCAAAGCCACAGTAACAAACACTGAAAGGAAAAATAATACTGACAGGAAAAATGCCAAGCAAACAAAAATTATTCCCTCTATGTATTGGTCAGATGTGAATGGGGCAGTGGACAAAACAATGATGTTGTGAAATAATACATATACTGTACATAAATTTGCCACCATGTCATGATGATGGGAAATAGCCTAGTCACAAATTTTAAAGTGGGTCTGTCTTGATAAATCAACGATGTATTTGAAATCTAAACAACTATATTCCTGCTTGAGAAACTCTTACTGGAAAAGTTTTATTTTTTTATTTAGATTTTCGTCCTCTTCCATTGTACTCTGGCTCATTATTGTAGTGATGTTTAAAATGACGGTGGCCTGGTCAAGTGTAGAGGTGAGTTGAGCCGATACCATCAGCAGAAAACCATTATAAAGCTGTTCTCACACCTGCAGCCATTAGTCTGTTTGAACAAAGCCATAGCTGGTTTTCCCTGTTGGTTCTGTTCATCTGGGCAGGTGGGAACATGGAAATCACACTCAGGTGCCAATTCTGGAGCTGATGGATTGTGATGGGAACATAAGCCAACTTCCATCCAACCCAACCTGATTCTTGTACCCTGGTGTGTTTCATACTGAGGATCAGCCAAGCATGTAAACTGTTGTAGTTGTAGTCGCAGTAGCAGTGGTTAAAAATGTTTTTATCACAAATAAACAACCAGTCAAAAGTTTGGACTCACCTTCTCATTTAAATGACATGAGATGGACCATAGATGGCCAACAAGTGCTCAGCATCACTGGGAACTCCTTCAAGACTTTTGGAAAACATTTCAGGTGACTACCTCAAGAAGCTCATTGAGAGAATGCCAAGAATGTTCAAAGCAGTAATAAAAGCTAAATGGATATTTTGAAGAATCTAAAATATAAAACATGCTTTGAATACAGGGTGGGGAAGCAAAATGTACAATATTTTGAGGCAGGGATTGAAAGACAGTGTATGACCAATTAGTTTATTGAAAGTCATGAGAATTTATTTGCCACAAGAAAACTGACATAATAGAAAATGTTTTTATTCTATGTGTCCTCCTTCTTTCTCAATAACTGCCTTCACACACTTCCTGAAACTTGCGCAAGTGTTCCTCAAATATTTGGGTGACAACTTCTCCCATTCTTCTTTAATAGTATCTTTAAGAAAGTCCACATTGCTGTGTGATGTTCTATTGGTAGCATGTTCTAAAACGCCCCAAATAGCAGAATCCAGAGGGTTTAGATCTGGGCTAGAAGGCGGACATAAACATGATTCCCAAAAATTGCTAAAGTTGGATTTGTTGCTGTTGTCAACAAGTGTTTTGGTGTTCTTGTGTAAGATTTTAACTTCAAATCATATTTTACTGCATTTCTAACGGTCTTGTTGTCTACCTCAAGTTCAATTGCCATTTTTCTCATGGATTTGGTTGGATCCTTTAGGATTTGGATTTGAGAGCTTTAATAAAAGCTTTGGTACGTTTTTTGTTGCTTCCTCCACTTCCAGACTTTCTCGTAATAGTTTTGCTCATAGTCATTCTCTTCTTTCCATTATAAACAGTCTTTATGGACACTCCAACTATTTTTGAAATCTCCTTTGGTGTGACGAGTGCATTCAGCAAATCACACACTCTTTGACGTTTGCTTTCCTGATTACTCATATGGGCAAAAGTTTCTGAAAAGGTATGGATAATAGTGTTAGGTATGATTATGACATCAATATATGTTTGGTTTCAAAACAATTGATGTAGTGCCTGCTGAGAAAAAACAACTAAATGAACATTGTACATTTTGCTTCCCCACCTTGTATGTCACACCTTTTTTAACTACATAATTCCATATGTGTTCATCCATAGTTTTGATGCCTTCAGTGAAAATCTACAATGTAAATAGTCATGGAAATAAAGAAAAACCAGGTGAGTCCAAACTTTTGACTGGTAGTGTAAGTGCTGTGTAAAAGGGGCTTTAAGTTTTCTTTACCTCATGTGGAACTTTGGTGAAGGGCATAACAGAAGCAGTATCTTATGACATCTGGTGGTTCCCTTTCTCACGCAGCAGAAACGATAAAAGCTGGGCCGAGTTGTGCAAGGTGAGCTTATTCCGTCGGTTCAAAAGAGGTGGAACAGGTGTGTATATCTGACAGCCAAAGTCCAGGTTAGCACACAGGCATTCGATAAAGAGCTGCAGAACTAGAAGTGAAAGAAGCAAACTAACGTGATAGAGAGGGGGCCGAAGACAGGTCGACAAAAGTGCTGGGTTGGGAATCAAGAACTCGAGTCTGGGGAGTAGAGAGATCAGGTAACTGGAGCAAGCTGGAGGCAAGCCAAGAGAGTGTAGGATCAGAAAAATCAAGGTAATGAGGCAGACAAACCAGATTAGGTGGAGGCTAGAGAGAGGTCAGGATCAGAGCAGAGGTTTGTGATGAGGAGGATCAGGCAAAGGCAAAGGTCTGAGGGGCAAAATGTGGTCAAAAGACTGGAAACTAGTCTGAAATAACAAGCTGGAAAGATCATCATGAAAGTGAGAGAGAATACGAAACTGGCAAGTGGTGAGAGGAGGATGTTTTAAGAGCTGGGAGCAGAATGTCGAATGTGGAACAGGTATGAGAAGCAGGTGAGTGAGATTACAAGAGGAGAAGCAGATACAGATGAAGATGACAGTTCTACATTCAGAAAAACCCTACATTTTCAAGTTTAGATAGGAAGAGGTAGACAGGTATTACTTTTTTTGAACAAGGGATGAAGCTTCAATATAAAATACTCTGACTGCAATGTCATAATGTCATATAGATGATGGAATCCAAAGGGTATATTTCAAATATTTCAAACTGTAAAAAAAAAAAAAAGATAGTAATAATCCATCCAATTGAATGCATTTAATATCAACATAATCTAATTCAAGTTTTATTTATTTATCAGTGGCCAGTGTATTTCACCACACAAAACCAGTAGGAATGCACCGATACCACTTTTTTCCAGACCGAGTACGAGTACTTACATTTGAGTACTTGCCGATACCGAGTACCGATATGAGTACTTAATAATCCCATTCCAGTTCTTAGTTCCTTTTGTAAATGTGCTTTATTGTCGTTGTCATTAGTCTGACTGGAACAAAGTGCTGCTACTGACATTTAATGTGTTGGAATGAGCCTTTGTCAATTAATCCACCAGGGGGCGCCGCTCTGAATTAACCATACTGGACAAATACCACGAAGAAGAGTAAAGTTTTTTGAGAAGAAGAAGAAGAAAGTCAGTAATAACAAACATGGAGACGACAGAGGCAACACTAATGTGATACTAATATTGCAACATTTTCACTGGTAAGGTTTAACAGCTTAGCTTCAGCAGGTAGAGAAAAGAGAAATGAGCCAGAAGTTTCGTTTTCACTTCTGTTGGCGGCGGTCCGCACCGCTCCGTACACCCGCTGGTATTCTCATTCTGTTTACGAATCCGCGAGCACCTGGTAAACGGATGGAATGTATGCAGAGGACGGACAGAATGCTGCGTCCGTGTCTGTAACGTTACTTGCAGTCAGCGTTACTTTTATCACCGTCATTTATTTTGAAAAATCTCCACACTCTTCACACTCCACACACATTATTCCACCGCCGCGTACCTGCTGCACTGAACTGGGAATGTCACATGGCCGTAAGTGGTATCGGTGCATTTGTATCGGATGTCTTTTACAAGTACGAGTACGAGTACACACACTGAGTATCGGAGCCGATGCCGATACTCGTATCGGTATCGGTGCATCCCTAAAAACCAGTCAAAAGTTTGGACTCCCCTTCACATTTAAATGATACGAGATGGACCACAGATGTCCAAAAAAGTGCTCAGCATCACTGGAAACTCCTTCAAGACTTTTGGAAAACATTTCAGGTGACTACCTCATGAAGGTCATCGAGAGAACACCAAAAATGTGGAAAGCAGTAATAAAAGCAAAATGTGGCTATTTTGAAGAATCTAAAATATAAAACATGCTTTGAGTCATGTCCCACTTTTTTAACTACATAATTACCTCTGCCAGGAGGTATTGTGATCGCTTTGCTTTGTGTGTTTGCGTGTTTGTTTGTTAGCAAGTATTCTGTTGGGTTTCTGTAAATTGGCTTAGAGTCTGGTTTTGACCAACTCTATATATCACGTGTCATGAGATAACTTTTTTTTTGTGATCTGGTGCTATATAAATAAAATTTGATTGATTGAGTGATTTAATTGGTTTTCCCCTGTAAGTCGCTTTGGAAAAAAGCGTCTGCCAAATGCATAAACATAAACATAAATATAAACATAAGATTACGCAAAAAGTTATGGACGGATTTTCATGAAATTTTCAGAAAATGTTGATATTGGCACAAGGAACAACTGATTAAATTTTGGTGGTGATCGGGGGGGATCGATCTGTCTTGGCAGAGGTCTGCACTTTCCGAGTGCTTTTCTTGTTCCATATGTGTTCATTCATAGTTTTGATGCCTTCAATGAGAATCTACAATGTAAATAGTCATGAAAATAAAGAAAGACGTCCAAACTTTGACTGGTAGTGTAGGTGAAGTCTTTACAAAATAAGCTGCTTTTAGAGGAGCTATATGTGGTAGGGATGTCCGATATTGGCTTTTTTGCCAAAAACTGATATGCCGATATTGTCCAACGCTTAATTTCCAATTCCGATATCTACCGATACTGCTGCCGATATATGTGGGATATTAAACTAATTTTAGGTAACATCACATATCTCCTGTCGTGGAGTTAACACATCATGCCTAATTTTATTGTGATGCCCCATTGGATGCATTCTCTGATGCAACAAGGCTTTCAAAATGTAAACACTGTCTGTGCAAAGAATACATACTTCAACTTAAGTTGTGGAAAAAATGCCATATTTATTTATTTTCTCTCCCTCCCTCCATGAGTCTATTACAGTGTGGCAACTCTACTGTACAATTCTGAAAACTGCACATTTCTTTCAGCTACAAACAATGCTTCATTTATGCGTCTGTAAATGCCGGTGAAATCAAGGCATTATTTTATCGGTTTTAATGATAGGCAAAAAAACTGATAACGATATTCACCAATGTTACATTTTTATCCCAATATCGGGCCAATAATATCGGTGGGCCGATATTATCGAACATCCCTAATATGTAGTATTTCTACTTTCCAATATTTTAAAAAAGGTGACCTAAAATTATTAGAGTGTTTAGAATAAAGAACTCTGAAGTCAAGCCAAAGATGCGATTGTATTGGATTGTAGAAAAATGAACTGAATAAATCCATACTGACAGCTGGGCAGATGTACATGACCAGTAGATGTCATAGTGAGTCGCTCTGCCAGTCTTCCGTTGTGATGAAACTAACAGCACAGGGCCATTGATTACAATGTGACAAAGCAGAGGTGGAAAATCCCAGATCCATAGAGTACAAGTCCTGCCATGTATTTGTTCCAACCACTCACTGATCCCATTACTGAGCCCATGTTGATGAGCACAACTCCTCTTCCAGGTAGATGGGATAATTAGTGGAATCACAAGTAGAACCAATCCATGGCAGGATTTATACTCTACGGAGCTGGGATTACCCACCTCTGTCAGAATGTAACCAGATAAGATAAGCTGAAAACAGAAGCAAGATACAACACTGAAGTCTAGTGTAAACACGCAGCAAGCACTAAATCTCAAAAACCACAATTTATTTCGGTTAATGAACTACTGCCCCAGTTTCTTTGAACTCTAAACCACCTTATCTGGACAAAAGGCTGCATGTTCCAGAGATTTGTAGACCAACGGTAGACTACCCCACTTAGGCTGCTACCAGAGGGGGGGTCACGTAATTTAAATTAACTCACCAGTTATGTTTCGGATGGACGGACCAAACCAGGAGAAAGGAAGAACTCACCAAAAAGGTTTTAAAACGTTAAAACAATAGCTTGATTTATTGCTTCAGGCAAAACTTACAAAAAGAATCCAGCATCAAACACATTTCGTCACAGAGAGAAAAAGAAAAAAGCCCGCCAAAAAACAGTTTCCTTTATTACTTTTTATAGTCTTTAGTGACTCTTGGAGACTATTATCCAATTGGAGACTATTATCCCATTATCCAATGACATCATTCGTTGTACGCTTATTATTGGTTAATGATAGTTACTGGGCAGAACATGTCAGTCACTCCATAAGCTAATTCTAAGAAAAGCACATGTTTTTGCATGTGCACAGCTCTTGCTTAACACCTGCACTATTAGGCTAGCATGTCTTGACCACAAAAATCCCCTTAGTTCATAATCTGTTTTTTCTGCTCGACTCTCTTTACCACAACTACTTTCCAAAGATGTAAAATTAGATCTTTTAGGTAGAATCTGACCTTTTCTCTATGTTCAACACAGACAGGTGTGAGTTAATCCAAACCACACACACACAAATTAAACCTGACACTGACTGTTCAGTACAAATAAGGATACATCTGCAAAAATAAAAGATTCTTCAAGATTCTTTTTCTTCTCCATTTTGGTTCATGATGTACGATGTCTATCCAACATTTTAGAACTAGTCAAAGTCACAAATTCAACTTCCATTTAGCGTAAGATACGTACAACACTAGTTTCCTCTCAAACCACTTAAGCAAGGAAAAAAAGCCTCCCTGAAGTTTCATTGCTCTTTTATTATGCGTGTAGTACCCTATATATGATTTATGTGTTTACAATTGAAACCACTTACAAACACATGCCTTAAATTGGGCAAAATATTGCAGCATAAATGCTTCGTCACTGGGGAGGAAACACAGCTTTAATATAGATCATGCACATACACAATCGTACCAATTTACAGTTTAAAGCATCTTTACTTCCAGTCTTTCTCCATCTCTTATCCTTGTCCTTCTCTTCTCCTTTTCTCCTTTTACTGGGACAGAACAGAATACAGGCCAGTTAATATTAAAGCATTATTTCATAGCATGTTGTGAAAGAGGCAAGTAATAGATTTTGACCAGCTAATTCCCATAAATTATACAAACAACTCATGCTACACCTCAGCGCCAAACTTGCAGCTCCACGTAGCAGTGTAAACACTATAAAAAATATCCCTGTATTGTCTGAGTTGGTGTGTGGTAATTAACAAACATTGCAGCTGCAGAAATGGGGGGAAACTAGGGGCTACTCTTCAGTTGAAATTATCAGCCATTAGGACAGTATCAACCACTCTATGAAATTAAAAACTAGTAAAAAAAAAAAATAATAATAATAATAATAATAATTATTATTATTATTATTAATAATAATAATAATAATAATAATAATAATAATAATAATAATGTAAAAAAAAATTCATCAGTATCAGTTTTTGTCTTGTCTTACTTATTGTCATATCTTTCACATGTTTGGTTATATTTTCAACAGCAACCACTTAGCTGGCTTGTCCCACTGTCGTGTCTTATGTCTGTTTTATCCCACTGTCTTTTCTTACCCTGTCCCTGTACACTTTCGTCTATATGAGCCCTTCTTCTATATACATATATACAAGCAAGGAATGGATGAACATGTGCATATACATTACCAGTCAAAAGTTTGGACTTACCTGTTTTTTCTTTATTTTCATGACTATTACATTGTAGATTCTCACTGAAGGCATCAAAACTATGAATGAACACATATGGAATTATGTAGTTAAAAAATGTGCAACATAACTCAAAGCCTGTTTTATATTTTAGCCACATTTAGCTTTTATTAATGCTTTGCACATTCTTGGCATTCTGTCGATGAGCTTCATGAGGTAGTCACCTGAAATGTTTTCCAAAAGTCTTGAAGGAGTTCCCACTGATGCTGAGCACTTGTTATCTGTGGTCCATCTCATGCAGTGGCGATTTCTCATAGACTGCAAGGGAAGCTCAGGTTCCCCTAAAATTACAAAAATTAAATGGTTAAATATGTACGGTTGTGTTGACATTTCATTGACTACAAATGTGTTAGAACACATTCATCTCACAGACGAGTTCGTTCAGAATCAGCTTTATCACAAACCAACAGACTCGATGTTGTTCACTTCTCATACATTCCCGTTGCGCTGCTTTCTCATTCGATCTCTGCTCAGTGCATTTGTCCGTAGATGCTCAGCGTCCATGCACTTCAATGGGACTGAGTGGAACAGTTGTTTTCATTACCTCAAAACTGGACGGTAATTGGATGAATGCCACGATGTTGTCCCGCCCCCGGACGCTTAGCGTCTCTGGGGGTGAATGGAGCTGTGGGCGGAGCTTGGCTGGGCTGGACGCCAGAATCCCACGTGCTGATTGGAGGATCAGTCGAAAGGCTGAATCCCGTTTGATTGACAGCTATTTTGAGATCTACTCCTTCACTTGACAGAGTTCAGTTTAATACCGTCACACATTCTGCCGTGAAATCGAGAGAGAAACCACTACGAAATTACTGTTCATTTCTTGCACTGTAAATAAAACACACTCATTGTACTTCCTTGTTTCAATTGAACATAATTTCAGCGTTTTCTTGTTTACTTGGTACAATAAGGTCACTGACCATTTTCTTAAAAAGGAACAGAGAGCCGAATTTATGTTTAAATAACTTGGCTTTTTTTTCTGTAAGCCGACAATGACTTTCCCCTGTCTGAAAGACGAGCAGCCGCCACTGATCTCATGTCATTTAAATGAGAAGGTGAATCCAAACTTTTGACTGGTAGTGTAAAGTTTGAGATTGTTACTTAAACACAAGCTGTAATTAAAAATAAAGTTGTCCTCCAAAAAGGGGGGTGGTGGCAGGTAAAAAAAAAAAAAAAAAGAAAAATAGTAAAAGTTACTTGATTAGTTAGAGACAGGAGTCTATCCACTGTGACAATGTCACATTCCAGTCTTTCTATGAAATGATTTTATTCCAGTTTCCTCCCTCTACCCTATAAAAAATATAAGACTTTTCCAAAACCTCATAAATTGCAGAAGAGGCACATGGCATGCAACCATGCATGTCAAAGATTAGGTTGACAGACAGTGCACAAATGTATACATGACATACTGCATATGTTTTTTGATTAGAGCAGCTGCTTAACAACTGTTGAAGGCCTTGTGTGTAATAACTGAATGAAAAAATATGCCGGGACTGCCTATCGGCAGCAGACATCACTTGGAGAAGGAATCCAGTTCAATTTAGAAGACTTCCTCCTATCAGTGACACTCAAGTTTGTAATTATGACAAGTGTGTATGCAAATCCTGATGCCACTAACAAGGTGTCAGAGCTGTTCTTTTTTGTCACTAAAGTGTGCACAAGTTGACATGTGATTAATTGGATGCACCACTGAAAGGTTTCCACCACCCTCAGAGGAGCACCAGATGGGCATAATACCTAACACCAAACCACATGCATGACTTCAAGTTGGCGGCACAAACTTTGGCTGGGCTTAAAATGGTATATTATCTACTACCAGCACACTAATTCAAACCAACAGGAGTAGGTCACACACAGCACTTGACAAACCTAAAAATCAGTATGCCAACATACCTGCATGTGTAGTCTACTATCACATTTCATTTTTCATTTATTTATTTGTATCAGACATGTAAATAGTTACAGTCCATAGAGTATAATGAACATTAAAAATAATAATAAAAAGGGTTATAAATATAAAAACAACATGCATGCACACACCCTATCTTCAAAAAAAAAATAGGACCAATGGCCCTGTAGCTTACCGGCCAAATTAAAAGCAGATGCCATTTATTCTCACCCAGTTCTGTGTATTTATTCTATTACAGAAATAGCCCATGTTTTGGTCATATTCCAATCAGATCTGTAAAAAATGAAATAGCCCATGTTTTGGTCATATTCCAATCAGATCTGTAAAAAATGAAAATTCCAACTTGATATCTTTGATATTTACTGATTTATTCTATCAATCCACTTCCTATCTGTTATAATGGGAAATTTTTGAAAGTTGCACCAAATCCAGAGTCAGATCTGGATTGAAATAATGTCAATACCTTGTGTTGACATCATCATAAAGAAGTTTGAAGTCAATCAGAACTGTAGTTTCAGAGAAGAAGATGATTGAAAATTTTTCCCCATAAGAGTCCATGTTAAATTTTCCGTAAGTTCCCGGATCCAGAAGAAGATCCTGATCAGCATGTGGACATTATGTTTGGGTCATCTCCCCATCAGGGCTGGACTGTAGAAATTTACACTGGATATCATTTATATCCACTTCCTATCTCTTATAATGGGGAAATTTTTCAAAGTGGCACCAAATCCAGAATCAGATCCGGATCCAAATAATTTCACTAACTTTTGTTGACATCATCGTAAAGAAGCTGTATACCAAGTTTGGAGTCAATCGGAATTGTAGTTTCGGAGAAGAAGACGATTGAAATTTTTGTAACGGACGACAGACGATGACGGACGCCGCATGACGACAGTAGCTTACGGCTAAAAAGACATGACAAACTGTGAAGCTGAAACTGAAGCACTGTGGTACTGTTTATCTTTCAAATGTTCATTGTGGTCAGTTTCAGATGCTGCAGCTCTTTCATAATTCATAGTTTGAGTTCTTGTTTGTTCAGTATTAATTATCATCCTTGTAAATCCAAGCTGGACTGACTGTACATATCTTGACCAAGGAAAATAAAATTCTCCCTTTGTGCAGTAATCTACACCTGGCTTTTCTGCCTCCGTCCATAAAAATATACATTATATAGACTAGATGTTGTCTAAAATTAACGTTTATTTGTAACATAGTATAGCAAACTACTACATGATCAAAAACAAATTTATTTTAGTCAAAAAAACAGTCTTAGTTTTGAATGTCTGGGGCTGCCAGAAATTTATGATGTTAACCCTTTCATGCATAGTGGTCACTGCAGTGGACAGTTATTCTCCAGCTGTTCTCTTGTTTATTCATGGGTTTTGTTATTTTAGTTCCATATCAGCCAACATAGTGGACTCTTATGGATCATGCCATACACTGACATTCATACCATTACGGTAACTTTGCTGTTCTAGATAAACCTGATCTGCACTAACATGTTTGAGTGTAAAAAAATTGCTAATTGTTATTAGACTGCAATTAACAGTTTGGGTTCTTTTTTTACTTTTTTTTTTTTTGCATATTATCTCTATGAAGTGAATAATAACTAGTGTTAGAGTTTGTCAAAATGTGAGAAAACGTCAGATTAGCAGCATTAAAAATGTTTTTATTTCATAGTTGTCACATAGTACATCGGCAAATAATGTTTCTTTGCTTCTAAAATTTAGCGCATGGGGTCCAGCTGAGTGGTCATTTTTGTAACTCCATGGAAAATAGGTTCAGAAAAAAATTCAATCATATTGTTTTTTTGTTTTTTTTTCCATGCCTAAAGAGGAATAAAAACACTCGGGGGGAAAAAAAAAAAAATCTTGATTAAGGTTCTCATAATTCGTGCATGAAAGGGTTAAAATGGGGTCACGAGCCAAAAAAGGTTGGGAACCACTGCATTAGATATACATAGACTCTGAAAATGTGCCCTGTGAAAATTAGGTATGATAAACCATTTTGGATTGAATATTGTGATACATTTTTGTGAATATACCCCAGAAGTGCTCATGCTGAGCTAAATAAAACAGAGCACTTTTCAGAATAAGCTGTCACATCTCTGGGGTGTGTTGGGAATGATGCATGCAAGTGTGGTTGTCATATGTTTGTCATACTTTAGAGAAAGAGTTGAAAATGTGACAACATGCCTTCTCAATCCCTTAGAGCATATCAGAGAAACCCAAGAACTTTTTTTCCTTTCAAAATAGCACAAAAGATAGAGGAAGGCATTTTAAATGTGGTGAGTCATGATTCGCTCACATGGTGATCCACTGCATGCACATGCACTTTAGTGGCAATAATAAGAATAAGAAGAGAAAAAATAGATCCTATAGATCACAGGTGTCAAACATGCGGCCTGGGGGTCAAATCTGGCCCGCCAAAGGGTCCAGTCTGGCCCTTGGGAGGAAGTTGTGAAATGCACTAAGATATGAATGAGTGGATGAATGAATGAATGAAATCTTTATTTTGAACATGCAGACAGTGAAATAAAAACAAAAATCAACCAACAAAATATAAGTACTGGTACATAAATGATTGATAAGCAAACAAACAAACAAATAAACAAAATAAATAAATAAATAAATAAAAATAATGATGATGATAATAATAATAATAATAATAATAATAATAATAATAATAATAAAACAAATGAAATTATCCATGCTCAAAAAGGAGTAGGAAGAAGTAAAAACTTATGTACTCCTACCCCCAATTTCTATTCCTTCTGATCATTATATAGATATTATTTTGTATGAATATAATAATAATAATAATAATAATAATAATAATAATAATAAGAAGAAGAAGAAGAAGAAGAAAGCAAATGAAATTATACATGCTCGAAAAGGAGTAGGAAGAAGTAAAAACTTATGTACTCCTACCCCAAATTTCTATTCCTTCTGATCATTATATAGCAATTATTATTTTGTATGAATATAATAATAATAATAATAATAATAAGAAGAAGAACAAGAACAAGAATAATAGTATAACAATATCACACATCCTTTTACCTATGTACATTAATATAATAATATCCATTTACAACTTTTCCTACCAAAATATTAATACCAGCTATTAATAAATGCTAAAAAGAACAAAAACAAAACAAACAAAAACCCTCACACAAAAACACATATACATACATAATATAAATACATATAATATTCTACATTGTCATATATAGTAATAATATATTCATATATCCATATTTAAACTAGATATTATCTGCTCATATATGTCAAAGCCCCACTATGAAAAACAACCAGATTCCCCCCTCAGGCCCCTTCCTCTCTGTATTTTGTAAAAACAATCCTTTAACAATCCTTTTAGTTCAGGTTCCACATTCAGACCAATTCAATCTCAAGTGGGTCAGACCAGTCAAATACTATCATAATAATCTATAAATATTCACAACTCCAAATTTTTCTCTTTGTAAATGTAAATATTTTCATGTATTTACACTAAAACAAAGTATAATTTCACAAAAAAATTAGAATAACCTGAACAAATATGAACAACCTAAAATGTTTTAAGAGAAGTAAGTACAATTTTAACAGTATTCTGCCTGATATTAAATGTTTTGTGTATTTGTAGACCCACTGTGATCTGTAAGTTATATATAATGTACATGTGGAAATGATAAACTGAAGCAGAATATTGTTAAAATGACACTTATTTTTTCAGTTTGGTCATGTTATTCACATCATTTGAAAGAATAGTTTGTAGATGTAAACCTTTTTCATTGTTTAATTTTACTTTTTTTGCTCTAAAACATAGAGAAAATTTTGGAGTTGACATTATTTATATATTATTATGTTATTATTTTACTGGTTCAGCCTACTTCAGATCAAATTTAGCTGAATATGGCCCCTGAACTAAAATGAGTTTGACACCCCTGCTATAGATATTCACTGGTTCGGTTTGAGACCTTGTGTGTGTGTGTGTGTGTGTGTGTGTGTGTGTGTGTGTGTGTGTGTGTGTGTGTGTGTGTAACGAAGGTAGGACAAGTTAAATACATGATAAAACACCAAACTCCTATCACATTAAATTCCCCAGTCAGTAAAAGGAGTATAAGAATAACTATTAGAAATCACAGTATCTCAATGTCAAATCTCTTTCGATTAATGACTTACTTTAAGAAGTTGAATACGAGCAAGTAATATTATTTTAAGTCTCTCACACACACACACGGACAACTTTTATCATGTTCAGTTAAAAAAAAAAAAAGCAAGGACCACCTGAGACTACATGTTGAAAAGGAATACAAGATAAAAAGTCATAAAAGGAGAGCTATTAATAGGTACAATAGCTGAAACAGAACCGAAGCAATCATGTAGTATTTTACAAAAGCAGACCTGGGTATAAGGAAGAGGGTCTGAGAAAAATCCACCAGAAACATCTCTGTCTGAAACTGAAATTAAAAGCATGTTTGGTCTCTCTTTATTTTTCTCTTAAAGTAAATGTTCTTACGTCAGTTGAACAACCTCAAACTGCACTGTAAAAAAAATAATAAATAAATAATCTGTAATTTAACAGAATTTTCACTGTTCATTTTACAGATTTTTCCTGTCTATTTTAAGATACAGGAGAATATCAATGAAATGACAAAAATAGACTGTGATTTTACATGTCAAATGGACAGTAACATGAAAAAACTAACTGTGAATAACCAAAAAGATTCAATTTTTCAAAATATTTTTTTTTCTTTTTTCACAGAAAAATACAGTTAAAATATATTTGCAAATACATTGTAACTTCACAAACATTTCTTTTCTGTTTAAGAGATTAAACTGTTAATTTAAAGTTTCATACTGTAAAAAAAATAATAAAACAAGATTAAATTACTGACAGTTAACCGTAAAAGAAGTATTTGTTCTGTAACTTTAACAAGACTTGTTTGTTAATTGACAAATATCTTGTGTAATTACGGGAGGTTTCACAACAAAAATGTTGAATAAATGTATTTTTGTGAATGTATAACATGTATAAGCACTGATAAACTGTCCAAATACAGTTTTTATCAGTGGATTGTACAACTTAGTCTCATTGAAAAGTATTTACATATATATATTTATAGGTTATCTGATTGTTTTAATACATGTAAATATTCTTTATTAAACATTAAAAAGTCAAAAAAATTATGCAAAATCTCATGTAAAGTTAGGGCAAAAAACTGAATTTTTGACAGTTTATCAGTGCTTATATATGTTGTACATTCGCAAAAATACATTTATTCAACATTTTTGTTGTTAAACCTCCTGTAATTACACAAGATATTTGTCAATTAACAAAAGAGTCTTGTTAAACTTACAGAACAAATACTTCTTTTATGGTTAATTGTCAGTAATTTTATCTGGTTTCACAAAAAAAAAAAGTTGAATAAATGTATTTTTGTGAATATATAACATGTATAAGCACTGATAAACTGTCCAAATACAGTTTTTATCAGTGGATTGAACAACTTAGTCTCATTGAAAAGTATTTGCATATATATATATATATATATATAGGTAATTTGATTGTTTTAATACATGTAAATATTCTTTATTAAACATTAAAAAGTAAAAAAAAAAAAAAAAAAAAAAAAAGCAAAATCTCATGTAAAGTTAGGGCAAAAAACTGTATCTTAACTGTGGAAAATTTCTGTATTTTTATGAGATGGTTATTTTCCGTTATTTAACCGTATTTTTTCGGCACCCCTGCTGCTGGGATATTGCTGTTTTTTTTAATATTTTTTAATTTTATTTATTTATTTTTTTTTTTTTTACTGTGAACTTCTATCATGTTCAGTTTAAAAAAATGCAAGGACCACCTGAGACTACATGTTGAAAAGGAATACAAGATAAAAAGTCATAAAAGGAGAGCTATTAATAGGTACAATAGCTGAAACAGAACAGGAGCAATCATGTAGTATTTTACAAAAGCAGACCTGGGTATAAGGAAGAGGGTCTGAGAAAAATCCATCTCTGTCTGAAACTGAAATTAAAAGCGTGTTTGGTCTCTCTTTATTTTTCTCTTTACTGGTGTCCTGTTAAAGTAAATGTTCTTAGGTCAGTTGAACAACCTCAAACTGTCATGTTGTGATGTTTAAGTGACAAGATGGAGCAAGGACAGTCTCTGGTGGTGTCTAAAAGGGTCAATGTTCTTGTTTCGGAGAGGTCAGGGTAGAAGGTGGGACGACAGACCTGTGGACTTCAACCCCAGACACCAGTATTTGTCTCCTTTAAAGAACCTGCGGTTTCAGAATACAACTCAAGCCATCACACACAGCATAAGCCTTGGGTTGTATTTTATTACCTCAGACTGTAGATCCTGACTGTACCTCAAAAGTTTAACATGTGATCCAAACGGTCAGATCTCCCAACACTACACTGTAAAAAAAAAAAAAAAAAAAAAACATCAGTGGACCCCCCCTCACCCCCAACCACCACCAAAATTTAATCATTTGTTCCTTGTGCCAGTATCAACATTTCCTGAAATTTTCATCCATATCTGGGGCACTGATCTGATCTGCCTTGGCAGAGGTCTGCGCTCTCCAAATGCTTTTCTAGTTTAAACTTTTTTTTTAACACTGTTTTTACTGCTTTTACAGGGTGGGGAAGCAAAATTTACAATGAACATTTAGTTGTTTTTTCTCAGCAGGCACTACGTCAATTGTTTTGAAACCAAACATATATTGATGTCATAATCATACCTAACACTATTATCCATACCTTTTCAGAAACTTTTGCCCATATGAGTAATCAGGAAAGCAAACGTCAAAGAGTGTGTGATTTGCTGAATGCACTCGTCACACCAAAGGAGATTTCAAAAATAGTTGGAGTGTCCATAAAGACTGTTTATAATGAAAAGAAGAGAATGACTATGAGCAAAACTATTACAAGAAAGTCTGGAAGATACTATTAAAGAAGAATGGGAGAAGTTGTCACCCGAATATTTGAGGAACACTTGCGCAAGTTTCAGGAAGCGTGTGAAGGCAGTTATTGAGAAAGAAGGAGGACACATAGAATAAAAACATTTTCTATTATGTCCATTTTCTTGTGGCAAATAAATTCTCATGACTTTCAATAAACTAATTGGTCATACACTGTCTTTCAATCCCTGCCTCAAAATATTGTAAATTTTGCTTCCCCACCCTGTATATATAGATAAATAGATGTCTACATATATGTGTGTATATATGTGTATATGTATGTGTTAGAATAATTGTACATAAGTTATCACGTTCATGCCAGTCTTATGATGTTATTATATGCTGTGTAGAATGAGGGCAAAGTGCTCTTAGAGTTCTTTTACAGGTTTTACAGAAGTGAAAGCACCTCAAAGGATGGGGACCATGCCTTGGAGACCAGTTGACCCATGTCGTCTGATCGAAAGCAGAAGTTCACACAAAGGCTACACAGATGTGTCTAGACGATTCAGTTTTGACATTTAATAAGAGGAAAATAATCATGCACCCATGTACTAACAATGTGATCAATACGTAAACCCTCAGACTAAACACACCCATGTAACTAGGGAACACCCAAATGAAATAAATGAGGAGAGCAAGGGCAGGACCCTCAGAGTTAGTTGGGACATTGTGACTGAGCAGTGTTCTGTCAACTACTCTCCTCGCGAGCAAGAGATACTTGACTCCTGTGTGTTCTTGTGTCTTTCCTTGAATTTAGGTGGTCTGACCCTGACAGGATGTATATATGTACATATTGTTGGTTTAGACCAGTGGTTCTCAAACTTTTTCTGTCGGGCCCCCCTTTGGACCACGAAAAATCTCCAAGCCCCCCTCAACCCCAACAACATTGTACCTGTGGTGCAATTATAACTTTTATTGAAAGAAACATCAATATCGTTAGAATACTTTTTGCTTTTCCTTGAATAATTTGTTGTGCAAATTAAAAATAACTTCGATTTTTGATTGAACAATATAAATGACCTCAACAAAACTGCTCCCTGAGACATTATTTTTCCAATTAAAAATAGGAAATGTGTAATTATCTTACAACTATGACAATAAGGTCAATTTTTTTGTAGAACAAAAAACAAATTTTGGTAACAAAGATGAACATTTTAACAATATCAGTGGCTGCAATGAGCCTGTTTAGGTTGCACATCTCAGAACATTAAAGTGCAATCTGTACAAACTGTGCAAAAACAGAAACATTGCACATTTTTCTTTTCCAGTCCAATCCTTGTCCACTCTCCAAACCTAAACTCTTGGTCTAGTCTAGTGACAGATCACCATGGCAGTAGATTTGTTTGTTGTACGTTCCTAAAATGAGTCCAGGGTGCTCCAACGCTAAAACATTAGTTCCACCTGATGCATGTTCAAACCTGAAGAAAAAAAATAAAACACCTAGGAATGATCCCATGCCCCCCCTGGAAAGCCTTCGTGCCCCCCCGGGGGGGCCCGGCCCACAGTTTGAGAAACACTGGTTTAGACAAAGGGGTGACAGCTAATAAGTTATGCTTCTTCGTTCTCCTTTTCGAATATGACTTTTTTTTTTTTCTTTTTGCGTGTATCATTTTATGCTTCCTTGAATTTTCATTTCTATATAATGTTGTGTAAGAAGTCAGTTAGTAGCAATCAGGAAGCTTGTATCATTTCCATATTCAAAATAAATCAATAAAAAAAAAACCAACAACAACTTTGCATTACATATTTCCTTTTTTTTACTCAAGAACTACTGTTTTTTACAAGTGCATCAGAATTTGGTCGTGTATGCTCTGTGTATACAATGACACCAGGTGTTCAGAGAACGCAAACCTCCGCCAAGCACCCTGAACAGTGTGCATGTGTGGATTGACTTTCTTTTTTAAATTAAACAGTTTCCAGGTTGTTCTATACAGTAGAAAAAGTTGAAGTTTGGTACCAGTCATGTGTATGACAAATTATATTCAATTCCAATAATATTTGTTGAGTTATAATGAAAAATGTGTCGTAAATGGGATTTTCAATGTTAAATTGAAATGTCCACAGAGTCCACATTCCACAGTGGATGTGGACAATTTTGTGCCAGATACAAGATATTGTTATCAGCTACGGGTGGATCAAATTGGAGGCTAATCGGAGTCGTTTTGAATTTTTAATGAATTTTCGAAAATTGCTCAATGATGAGAGATAGAAAAATGTGAGATGTTGTGACCTTGCTGTGACCTTGAACTTTGGCCTAATTGGCCCAAAATTTAATGGGTTGGTCCCAGGGCCTAGGCCTATCTGTGGGTACAATTTGGTAAAGATGGTTGGAATAATTTTCCCGTAAAGTTGCTAACAAACAAACAAACAAACACACATGCAAGCAAACAAACATACAAAGCAAAGTGATCACAATACCTGCTGGTGGAGGTAATAAAAGGAATCTTGAATCTTGTATATTTATACGATAATGACTGGACCCAAGTACTGTGTGATAGCTCCGTTGAAGACTATAGTGTGTATTTGCACCTAAATAACACTGGTCAACAACAAATTTATTGTTTAAGTTTTTTGAGCTGATTTAGGATAATTTTGGTGTGCTGAATCCAAAAATCACATTAATTTTGCTCAATCAGGTCAACTTTCTGAACTATGCTACATATTGGCTTTTTAACATTTTTGCTTACATTTATGGGCATTTTCACATCATATGATACAAAATTCTTTCATATTTCTTGCAATAAATGAATTCTGAAGATTTGACTTTTGCCAATTTATGATTGTTTTTTTTAATATTACAGGTGAATGAAATGGCTTCAACTAGAAGATCTTGCAAAAATAAGCCTGACGTATTCTGCTACATCTGCGCTGAATACACCATTGTACCTAACAGGAATCAAGTCACAAGTTTCATAAAGTGTGCTTACCAATCTTATTTTGGTATTAAACTTGGTGACCAAGATAAAGTTTGGGCGCAGATTGTGAGAAGATCAAATTTTTCAAAATCAAATTAGCAAAAAAACCTGACCTGATTGAGAAAAACAGATGCCATTTTTGGATTTAGCGCTGCAAAATGGTCCTAATTCAGTTGAAAAAACCTAGATAACTTGCAAAAAACATTTTTTTGTAACCCAGTGTAATTGTTGTGAAATAGAATAAATGGACCATCATGGAGCAAAGCTTGCATTAAATGCCAATCCAGCCCATCATTACAAATGCTAAGTGTCTGATGTGTCAAACGTAACTACAAAAACTACAATAATTTAAGTAACGTGCCCCACATGAGTCAGTGTAGTGACATTATTTCACTGATACTGTAAAGTCTTAGTTTTTCTGAATTGAAAATGTAGTTAAAGCTACAGTACTTACAGCAGACCAGTGGAGGGGCTTAACATTTCTTGATTGCCCATATCCTATTTGGCACAAGACCTTACACTGTAATTCTCATTGCACTTTCCCTCCTTCTAGCACATTGGATTAAAGACTGCATTCCAAATCCTATGAGACCCCTACTAATATAATGTCAAATTGATCTGTCAGCCAGAGGCCCTCCGAATCTGGGACATTTTCCCCCTCCCGAAGGCACGATTAGTGATTAAAACGCTGCGCTACATCAGTGGAGCAACTGGTGGCTGCTGCTGGTTGGGTTAGAAAAAAAATAAAATAAAAATACACTGGGGTTTCAGTGGTCAGTGCAAATTACTGCTCCAACACTGTTCTACACTGTAAAAAAAAAAAAAAAAAAAAAGTAAAAAACAGTATTATTCCGGCAGCAGGGGTGCCGAAAAAATACTGTTAAATAACGGAAAATAACCATCTCATAAAAATACGGTAATTTTTCATAATTAAAATTCATTTTTTTGCCCTAACTTTACTAAGATTTGGCTTCTTTTTTTTTTTTTTTTTTTTTTTTTTTTTTTACTTTTTAATGTTTAATAAAGAATATTTAAATGTATTAAAACAATCAAATTACCTATATACATATATATAAATAACTTTCAATGAGACTAAGTTGTACAATCCACTGATAAAAAAAAACTGTATTTGGACAGTTTATCAGTGCTTATACATGTTATACATTCACAAAAATACATTTATTCAACATTTTTGTTGTGAAACCGGATAAAATTACTGACAATTAACCATAAAAGAAGTATTTGTTCTGTAAGTTTAACAAGACTTGTTTGTTAATTGACAAATATCTTGTGTAATTACGGGAGGTTTCACAACAAAAAGCTGAACCTGTCCAAAACTGAACTGCTGGTCTTCCCAGCTAAGCCAACCATACAGCTGGACATCTCCATCACTATTGACTCCATACCTCTGGCTCCTACCAGTGTAGTACGTAACTTGGGAGTCATGATTGATAATCAGTTGACCTTCACGGATCACGTTGCCTCTGTCACCCGATCATGCCGTTTCACTCTGTTCAACCTAAGAAAGATCAGGCCATACCTAACCGAACAGGCCACCCAGCTCCTGGTGCAGACTATGGTTATCTCCCGTCTTGACTACTGCAATGCTCTTCTAACGGGCCTCCCAGCTTGTGTTGTCAAACCACTACAGATGGTCCAGAATGCAGCAGCGCGTCTGGTCTTCAATCAGCCTAAAAGGGCACATGTCACCCCCTTACTCATTGAGTTACACTGGCTACCCATAGCTGCCCGCATCAAATTCAAATCTTTAATCCTAGCCTACAAAATTCTCCGTGGGTCTGCTCCTGTCTACTTAGGTGCACTAATAAAAGCTTATGTCGCCCCACGACCACTCCGCTCGTCTGGGGAACGTAGTCTGGTGGTCCCCTGACCTTGTACAAGACAATCCAGGCTCTTTTCATGGGTCGTTCCATGTTGGTGGAACGCTCTACCAAGTGCTACAAGAACAGAGTCATCCCTGCCTATCTTCAAGAAGCTCCTGAAGACCCAGCTCTTCCGAGAGCACCTCCTGTCCTAGCACTTTCAAACATTCCATTTTAAATATTCTAATAAGGTTTTTCCCAGGACAACCACAGATTCTTTCACGATTATCTCTGGACCTGCTGCGGTGGTCCGGCCTCTTCCCTGCCCTCATCATCACCACTCACTTATCCTCAACCGCCTCCATGTGTCTCCCCCTACTCCCCCCTTCTCCCCCTCTCCCCCAGTCCCTATCTCTATCGCTCTCTCTTTTTCCCCTTCTCTACTCTCTCTCTTTAACCCCAACTGGTCAAGGCAGACGGCCATCCTCCAGGAGTCTGGGTCTGCTCCAGGTTTCTGCTGTTAAAGGGAAGTTTTTCCTCGCCACTGTCACCAGTCACAAGTGTTTGCTCCTGGAGGATTCTGTTGGGTTTCTGTAAATTGGCTTAGAGTCTGGTTTTGACCAACTCTATATATAAAATGTCAAGAGATAACTTTCTTGTGATCTGGCGCTATATAAATAAAATTTGATTGATTGAGTGATTTAATTGGTTTTCCCCTGTAAGTCGCTTTGGAAAAAAGCGTCTGCCAAATGCGTAAACATAAACATAAACATAAACAAAAATGTTAAATAAATGTATTTTTGTGAATGTATAACATGTATAAGCACTGATAAACTGTCCAAATTCACTTTTTTTGCTCTAACTATACATAAGATTTGTCATATTTTTTTGACTTTTTAATGTTCAGTAAAGAATATTTACATGTATTAAAACAATCAAATTACGTATATATATATATATATATATATATATATATATATATATATATATGTATGTATATACAGGGTGGGAAGCAAAGTTTACAATATTTTGAGGCAGGGATTGAAAGACAGTGTGTGACCAATTAGTTTATTGAAAGTCATGAGAATTTATTTGCCACAAGAAAATGGACATAATAGAAAATGTTTTTATTCTATGTGTCCTCCTTCTTTCTCAATAACTGCCTTCACACGCTTCCTGAAACTTGCGCAAGTGTTCCTCAAATATTCAGGTGACAACTTCTCCCATTCTTCTTTAATAGTATCTTCCAGACTTTCTCGTAATAGTTTTGCTCATAGTCATTCTCTTCTTTCCATTATAAACAGTCTTTATGGACACTCCAACTATTTTTGAAATCTCCTTTGGTGTGATGAGTGCATTCAGCAAATCACACACTCTTTGACATTTGCTTTCCTGATTACTCATATGGGCAAAAGTTTCTGAAAAGGTATGGATAATAGTGTTAGGTATGATTATGACAACAATATATGTTTGGTTTCAAAACAATTGACGTAGTGCCTGCTGAGAAAAAACAACTAAATGTTCACTGTAAATTTTGCTTCCCCACCCTGTATATAATTTTCAATGAGACAAAGTTGTACAATCCACTGATAAAAACTGTATTTTTATAGTTTATCAGTGCTTATACATGTTGTACATTCACAAAAATACATTTATTCAACATTTTTGTTGTGAAACCTCCCGTAATTACACAAGATATTTGTCAATTAACAAACAAGTCCTGTTAAACTTACAGAACAAATACTTCTTGTACAGTTAATTTTCAGTAATTTTATCTGGTTTTATTTATTTATTTATTTTTTACAGTATTAAACTTTAAATGAACAGTTTAATCTCATAAATAGAAAAGAAATATTTGTGAAATTACAATACATTTGCAAATGTATTTTAACTGTATTTTTCTGTGGAAAAAGAAAAAAAATTCTTTTAAAAAATTAAATTTTATGGTTATTCACAGTTACATTAATTTCATGTTATTTTACATTTGTCGTGTAAAATCACAGTCTATTTTTGTCATTTCATTGATATTTTCCTGTATCTTAAAAATACAGGAAAATAAACAGTGAAAATTCTGTTAAATTACAGACTTTTTTTTTTTTTTTACAGTGTACTTTTGAGTCCCAAACAATTCACCTCGGTAAGTTCTTTGCAGCTCTGAACTCAATATGACCCTGTTCACCTGTAAAATAGCAGATGAGCTGTAAAACCTCATCTTTAATTTGCAGAATAAGTGCCGCCTTGCACTTAAAATGCATAGCTCTGGCATCGTCTGTGAATGTTAAACCTTCCTCCCCGTGGCAATAGCTGCATAACATTTATCTTGTGCAAATGTTACCAACAGATGAAGCGTGTTTATCATTTTGATGCAGTTACTTGACAGAGAATAGGTATTGTGGTCTAAAGTGTGTGGCAGAAATGTGACACGCTTCCCCCGCAAGCACTCAATATGACTGTCAGAGGTAACATAACAATGTTTGTTGGTCTGACAAAGACGTGAATCAGCCGATGCCTTTTGAGAGTATCCCATGAGCTCTCTCATAGCCGGTGTTGCTGTATATATTTCTGTACAGAGGCCAGAGGGGGGTGGGCGACATTACAGACCTGAGAGGTGATCACTGAGAACATCCGAGTGATAGATTCAAAGACCCTGACACATTTATGCGCTCAGGGAGAGTCAGCTAATGATGTGTGGCGTATGGACAATTTTTCTTATAGCATTGATCATTTCCTAATCAGAATAGTGGCCATTAAGGCTGCCATGCTGGATGGATTTCAAGTGCTCGCAAAGATGTCAAGGGTGAATAATGCGCATCTGCAAAAACACTGAAGACGGAGGGGTGAGCACGGAGAGCGAAGTCTTGAAGGTTAATCGTATGTATTATTATTTAATGCAAATCCTTTATTATCAATAATATTATTGATAACAAGTGTTCAGAGAACGCAGACCTCCGCCAAGCACCCCGAACGGTGTGCATGTGTGGAGCGACTATTTCTTTATAAACTATGGATGTGCAAAACAAATTTCATAATGATATTTCACAAATTGCAATTTTATGATTTTTTGAAAATGGTGCATAAAAAATAACAAAAGTCAACAGAGCGTAACGGAAGAGAAATGGAGCGGAACGATATTTTGTACAAAGTTGAAGTTTGGTACCAGTCATGTGTATGTCAAATTATATTAAATTCCAATTAATATTTGTTGGGTTATAATGAAAAATGTGTCGTAAATGGGATTTTCTTTGTTAAATTGAAATGTCCACAGAGTGCACATTCCACAGTGGATGTGGGCAATTTTGTGCTAGATACAAGATATTGTTATAAGCTACGGGTGGATCACATTGGAGGCTAATTGAAGTTGTTTTGAATTTTTTTTTTTTTTTTTTTTTTTTTTTACAAATTTTTGAAAATTGCTCAATGATGAGAGACAGGAAAATTTGAGATTTTGTGACCTTGAACTTTGGCCTACTTGGCCCAAAATTGAATGGGTTGGTCCCAGGGCCTAGGCCTATCTGTGGGTATAATTTGGTAGAGATGGTTGGAATAGTTTTCCCGTAAAGTTGCTAACAAACAAACAAACACACATGCAAACAAACAAACATACAAAGCAAAGTGATCACAATACCTCCTGGCGGAGGTAATAATAGTAATAATAATAACAAGTGGTGCCAGGTACAACAAACCCTGCCCCTTGTACGTATTGTAGCTTATTTTGGCATCGATCCAGCTGATGTCATCATGTCTATGCATGTGCTGATGTCAGCATAACAACTGCCTCTATATATGTGGCAAGTTTGAAGTAAATTGAAACAAAATTGATGTTTTTATAGACATTTGAAATTCCACCCATCATAAGTAAATGGGAGAAAAAAAAAGATTTTAAAAATTCCTAAAAAATCTGAACTTTGACCTACTGTTTCCAAAATGTAATAACATCTATTCTGGGTCACAGGCAATCTATAAACCAAATTTGGTATGAATTCAACGAATAATTTTGAGGCTACAGACATTTGAAATTTCACCCATTATAAGTAAATGGGGAAAAAAAAGATTTTAAAAAATCATAAAAAATTTGAACTTTGACCTACTTTTCCCAAAATGTAATCAGATCTATTCTGGGTCACAGGCAATCTATAAACCCAATTTGGTATGAATTCAACCAATAGTTTTGCTGCTAGAGTGTTAAACAAACCAAGAAATAAACTGAACCAAAAACAATACCCCTTGACTCGGGGGTAATAATAATAATAATAATAATAATAATAATAATAATAATAATAATAATAATAACGAGAAAAGCACAACAACCCCCCCCCCCCCCCCCCCCCCATCACCACCAAAATGTAATCATTTGTTCCTTGTGCCAGTATCAACATTTCCTGAAAATTTCATCGAAAGCCGTCCATAACTTTTTGAGTTATCTTGCTAACAGACAAACAAACAGACAGACAGACAGACAAACAAACCCAAATGAAAACATAATCTCCACTGCTCCTTGGCAGAGGTAATGATAACAATAATAGTTAAAAAAAAAAAATTAAAAAAAAAAAAAAATCCTGCTATATGATGCACGTTGTCCGATCGATGTTGCAGCACGGGAGGGCGTTTGTACAGATTTTCCTCAGCCTTCACAAGCCCGATCGCCGCCAAACTCGCCAAATGAATAGAAATGTTACCTGACTATCTACTAGGCACAATTTTATGTCCGTATTCAAATGTTGTGAGGTATTCAGGGCAATTTTAGCCTCTCATGCTATCATACAATGGCACCATAGGTACAATGCCACTAGTAATAATAAAAATACATTGTAAACTAGAAAAGCACTCGGAGAGCGCAGACCTCCACCAAGACAGATCAGCCCCCCCGATCACCACCAAAATTTAATCATTTGTTCCTTGTACCAGTATCAGCATTTCCTGAAAATTTCATCCAAATCCATCCATAACTTTTAGAGTTATCTTGCTACCAGACAGACAGACAGACAAACCCCAATTAAAACATAACCTCCGTGGTTCCTTGGCGGAGGTAATTAGGGGATTATCCTCAGGATAAATGCCGATCAGACTAAAGTCCAGTACTATTCCACTTCTTCATTTTGCGGCGGACAGTTTCCTCTATGTGAGCTGCAAACCTCAGCAAAGCAAAAGCCAAAACAAAGCTTGCTGTGGCATTTCCCGCTGACATTCACACTATAGACTATATGTGCTCAAAGAATTCTGGGTAAAAATGATCAATTAGAAAGAGACAATACCATCATTTACTTCAATTATTGCAGAATTTTGTCAGTTTTCCTTCAAGGCAAGACATCCTGAGATCATAAATCACAGACACACAAAAGACCCCCCCCCCACTCCCCTGGGAGATTCGTGCTGAAAATGGAAAATTCTTCAGTGATATAAAGACATGCCTGCAGGAGGAACACGAAGCTACTATACACCTTTCCCTCACAGATGAATATGTGATTTATATAACATTTATGGGAGTATAAATAGATATATAAAAAGGGTTTATAGTTTTAAAGAGCCCATTGTCTGAGGAGTTGCTTGTTTATCAGTGGAACAGCTACAGATGTGCTTTTCACTTACTGTAAAAGTCACACACTCACAACAACTGGATTATGTTCCTGTTGTTAAGTCATAAAGGGCATTCAGCCACGTCAAATATGTTTGATGGGCCACCACACTTTAATTTAGGCAGGCTATAGAGAGTACTTTAAGTCAGTTTATCACACCCACCGCTATTTTTTTCACGACTGTTTTGAACATAAAAAATGATTAATCAGTGGAGATATAATAAGTTCCTGTGATTTTGAGTAAAATGTCTTTTCATTAATTTAAGGGTGTTTTTAACCCTTTATAGGGCACTCATAGAAATACTCTGAAATTCCCAAAAAAATCAACCTTCGTGTGTTATTGGAGGACCTAACAAGACTTAATTACTTTTGTGACATTGTTCAAAATTTTTAACTGTCATGTAGGAAATCAAGGTAAATGAACATATTATATTTGGTTCCTTGCCCGTGAGTGGCAAAAAATGAAATTAAAAACAAACTTTTTAAATTTTTTTACACTAAAACAAAGAGGAAAATTTGCAGTTTTCATTATTTATAGGTTATTATGATAGTATTTTACTGGTCTGATCCACTTTAGATTGAATTGACCTATAATGATTTTAACATCCTTGATTGTTAATATCTTAAGTGTAATTTTTGAATTTCAAAAATTCATTCCACAGGCCAGATTGGACCCTTTACAGTGGCAGCTGCTCGTCTTTCACAGAGGGGAAACTCATTGTCGGCTTACATAAAAAAAAAAAAAGTCAAGTTATTTAAACATAAATTCGGCCCTCCGTTCCTTTTTAAGAAAATGGTCAGTGACCTTATCGTACCAAGTAAACAAGAAAACGCTGAAATTATGTTAAATTGAAACAAGGAAGTACAATGAGAGTGTTTTATTTACAGTGCAAGAAATGAACAAGTAATTTCACAGTGGTTTCTCTCTTGATTTCACAGCAGAATGCGCGACGGTATTAAACTGAACTGTGTCAGTGAAGGAGTAGATCTCAAAATAGCTGTCAATCAAACACGATTCAGTCGACTGATCCTCCAATCAGCATGTGGAAGCCCAGCGTCCAGCCCAGCCAAGCTCCGCCCACAGCTCCATTCACCCCCAGAGACACTAAGCGTCCGGGGGCGGGACAACATCGTGGCATAAAAAGCTGATGAAGCTCATTCTGAACGAACTCGTCTTTGAGATGAACGTGTTCTAACTAATGCTGGGCAGCGATTAAATTTTTTAATCCCGATTAATCACATGGATTTCTGCGATTAATCACAATTAATCACATAGTTAAAGGGGGTGGTTGCCAGCATCAACAGTGTGTATTGCCTTTAAGTGATATTTCAGACTCAAAGTACTCCGGTGATAAAAATAATTCCACGTCAGTGCTTCCAAACAACTTTGGCCTTCTCACCCCCACCATCTGAAGACATTTAAAATGAAAATGTCCGTGTAAAAGACCAGTACTTTTCTCCATGTTTATGTCCACACCAGTTTATTTCTGCTTGTGAGTGACTGACAGGAGTCTTAACCCCACTAATCAGTACTAATACTAAATAAGCCCAATAATATGTGATGTTCAGTTGTTAAAAGTAAGCAAAGGGGACCCTCTAGTGGAAGGAATAAATTGCACTAACGTATGTTTTGTACTTGCGGTGTTACCGTAGTCAGTTTGGACATAAAAGGGAACTAACAGACATGTTTCTTTCTTTCACTCTGTTTGTATGGCTCAAAAAGCATTTGCCTGTGAGTATTTTATGTTCAGTTGTAAGAATGAATAGTATAAAATATCTCTGATGTGAACCTTTGTTTCTGGAAAAAAAGACTTAAATCTTAAGTTAATCTATAAATGCTAATCGTTAGCGTGCCTATGGATTTTCCCATTTAAGTTAGCATTGAGCTTGCGGCCTTTTTCCCATTCATTTAAATGTATAATGCCATGTAAATGGACTATGAACAGAACTGAGACATATGTTGTTTGTATGTTGCAGTTTTACAATGAGTCTCAAGTAGAAGATTTGGAGAGAAGTTTTTGGCAACCAGCTTTTCTTGGGAAATCTGTTGTCTATCTGCCGAGCTAATCGCTACACGCACACAAGCGGGGGCAGAAGAATATGAGTTAGAATAAAACGGCATTAACGTGCGATAAAAAATTGTCTGCGTTATTTAATGACTGCGTTATTGCTGTAATAACACGTTAATTTGCCCAGCCCTAGTTCTAATACATTTGTAGTCAATGAAATGTCAACACAACTGTACATATTTGACCATTTAATTTTCATAATTTTAGGGGAAGCTGAGCTTCCCTTGCAGTCTTTGAGAATCACCTCTGACCCTTTGGCAGATGTTTGACCCCTGTGTTGTAGAGGATGACTGTGTTTCCATGTTCACTGTGGAGCCTCTGAATATCCAAATGGGTCATATCCGATGACCATGAAAAGATGGCAAACTGCATTTTACACCAATTATTTACATGGATTGACAGAATGAATGTATCCACAGGTATTAAACGGTTTAGATCAGTCGATGGTTTGTGTCTTTATGGGTTAAATCATGATATCTAATTCAAACTTCACTGTAGACACACCTTGGGCTTTGGTAGAAGGGACAATATCTGGATAAATCGATTCATTAAGTTGATAGTAAACAAAGAAAACAGAGCCTTGCATCAGGCGTTGCTTGGCTGTATACTGATGAGACAACTGGCTTATCTGCTTCGCAGTTAAAGGGCTTTTCTCTTTCATGGGCTGTATCATTTAGAGTAGTTAATAAGCAAATGTGGAGTGCTGTCAGAGGAGTGATTTGGAAAAACAGAAATTGATGAAAAGTTCTAATTTTATTGTTGCAAAGCAGAAATGACTTTATTAGCGAGTGGATAATTCAGAGGGATCTGATTTTCTAAGGACCGTTTGGAGTACTTTAGTGGTTTGATTCTACTCATCTACTGCTCCCCAATCCTCACCACCCGCCCTAAATCAATATCAGTCTCATTCAACAAGTTAAAGCCCATGTTAAAGGATTTAGTGGGTAATGGAACTGGTAACTCCTGACAGCTCCTCCTGCGTTAGCTTGCAGTATAATGAATCCTGGGAATACCGCAGAAGGGCAAGGTATTTACCCTGGCTACAAGGCAACTGCCGTCCATCCTGCAAACAGCTTTGCTGCCACACTGAAGCCTCAGTAATGAGCTGACAGCTGCACTGTTTACACTCCCGATTGCCACTCAAGTTTGAGCGGCTGACTGTGGGTTTAGTCTCTTTTGACATTAATGATGCCAGGCGAAATGGCTCACCTTTCCATTGATTGTCACAGATTGCTCAAAAGGAGTCTCATCCTCCCTTTCATTTTCATACACAAAACACAAAGACAGTGTTGTTTTGTTTGTTTGTTTTTTTATCTTTTTTTTTGTGCATACTGGATATCATAGGAAAATCATTTATTCAGGCAGAGAACTGACCCCTTATAGGAAATTGTTCTACATTTATACCAGATAGAAAAGCCTCTGCTATTTGGAGAACATCAAGTGAGTATGAGGAGTAAAAAGGCTTGTGCTGAGAGAGCTTATCCTTCACAATAAAGGCATCCGTGAACATTAAATCACAATTATCAACAGCATAAAATGCCACATAAGGAGAAATCGGGGGTGGTAGAGGGTTGCTGCAGCAGCGAACGTTGATGGCATGAGGAAGATGAAGTAGGGGTGAGAGTGAGAGCTTAAAATGTCTGTGCTGAACACCTGCATGAATGCACTGATGGTACAAATACTCAGATCCTTTATTTAAGTTAGATTTATGCTATTATACAGCACCTATAAAAAGTATACACCCCTAGGATACTTTCCCATTTTATTACTTTCAAAAATGTAATATGGTCAATATAAGGAGAAAAAAAACTGTTCTAGCTGCACTGGGACCTATGCACATACACCACTACTAAATACAGACTTAAAATTGGTGAATAATAATACAGTTATGTGTTTTATCTTATACATTTTTAATGAACTGACTTTACTTTTTTTCAAGTTGAGTATTTTTTTTTGGTAAATTTATGTCCAAAAAGCTAAATTATATTGACCATGATTCCACTTATAAAAGCACTAAAAGGAGAAACCATCCAAGGAGGGGAATGGTTTTTATAGACACTGATTCTGATGTTTTTGGGTCCATATCACTGCTGGAATGATGTTTAGGTTGCATTTAAGGTTGAGCTCATCTCACTTACTTTATATGCTGTTGGTAATTTGTTCAACAGCAATGCACCATGTTTTATAAGATCATCATATGTTTGTTGTTTCCAGTCTTTCTGCAATGATTCCATGCATAAGGTGTAATGTAAACAAAAGCCCTTTGACCCAGTTGTGTATGGATGCATGTGTGACCGGTGGTATTTTCTCTGCGTTGTGTTTCTTTGTGGTGCGATGCAAAATGGACCCACAGGACACAACGTTGTGATTGGAGGAGGAATTGACGCTCACACTCCGTTTATTTCCTGACAACATGCAAATTAAAATATAGTCAGTCCTGACTACAGTCCAGCCCAAAACTATAATGAAAAAAAAAAAAAACACCGGTTAGCATGCTCTCAACACACGCACTCTATTCACCTGTCAAACATATGCACAGTCAATCAGTGTCGTCGCACAATCCACTCGCACACCACGCAGACAACAATATAGATAAAATTAAATGCCAAAAAGGAACATAAAATCAATTAATAATACACAATGACAATGGATAAAAAAAACGGATGACCTTCCCGTAACAAGACTTTACAAAAGGGAAGAGGAAGGGGAGGAACGCGACTTTATATTGAGATACCCCTGGAAATACATGAAGAAGACCGGACATAAACCAACGAAGAAGAGGGCGGAGGACCAAACCCAACACAGGACTACGACTAAAACAATGCCAGGTAACACACTTAAGTGAAAAGAACAATCAAGAATAATTACAAAAATAACATTATTCGAATCAATGAACTTATACTTTACAAACATCCTGCACCACAAGGGGGCGCTACCTCCCAATTTATCAGGATTTAAAAGTACTATAATAACTATGTTACACATGGAACAGAAACCCTAACCCTAAACAGTGGTGAGTCCACACTTTACACTTAGTAATAAACCTCCGAGAGGTGTGGTAAACATAGCCACTTTGCCACCATTGACTGATTTCCACAGCCAAGCCATAGGAGTAACAGAGATGAGACAGGCTGGACTTTAACACAGTGGACCTGCGTTCTGGAATCAAAGTGGCGGTGACGCAGCACAGTGTATAGTATGACATATAGGGACAGGAATCGTTAAGAATTTAACGATTCCGATTCCATTATCGATATTGCTTATCGAGCCGATTCCTTATCGATTCTCATTGGGTGAGGGAATAAAAGAATACAAAACGAGTGTGTTTGCATTAACTGTCTTTTATATTTCCATCTCTGCACAGAAAATACAACATATACAGTATGTACAAATAATAATAACAGATGACACCAGGCCTGGTCCGGGGGGCGTGTACAGTGAAAGTGAAACTAAAGACGCTTTACTAATTCCTCTATTGCCGCATTTCTACTACGTGGAACCGGTTCGACTCGGCTCGGCTTGTCTCCCGTTGTTGTGCACCTCATTTCCTTTCCCTTCTTACCCTCGGAAACTTGTATTTGAGGAGTTATGACGTTTGTTGCCCACATCAGAACCGGAACCGGCCCAGCGTTCACTCTGATGCTACATTCACAAGCGTCACTAAGTAGCGTATTAAGTATGTGACATTCCTGTAAATTATCCACATGCTGTGGACAAATGTTTGAGGATATTGGAGGGATTCCACCCTTTTGAAAACATGGAAGCTTTGCAAGTGTTACAAGTAAGTGGACCTGGTGTCGTCTTTTTAGACCGTTTCTGCCTCAACGCCATGTTGGCTACGTTCTGACCAAAACAATGCTACGTATGTGTGATGTCATCGCGCATGCACAACAAAGGTGGAATCGATAAGCAGAATCGTTAAGCAGGCGGGCAAATGATTCCAAGAAATAGAGCTACTAGGAACCGGTTCTCAAAAAGAACTGGTTCTCGATTCCCATCCCTAATGACATATAATTTAATCATCGGAAATACCTCGAGCATAGCAGTGTTGCTAACCTCTCCAGAGTCTTTTATCGTTCCACAAATGTTAGCATGGATAGAGTCCTCTACCCAAAGTGACAGCAGCTTGGTGTGTCCCCAGTTCGACATCTTTCTGGTTGTGTTGATATGTTTGTTTACTGTACACGACCGACACTCACTTTTAAATCCCCCCGGCACAAAGGTCGCACACGCAATACGTCATCAAAACGTCACACCTTGGTTGTGGAACAAGAAGTGTTCCTTTTACATAGCGTTCCAGAATCATGATTCCACCTTTATTACGGCTCTGTTACTACCTCCAGAGCAGTGTCAGAGGTGGGACCACATGATCCACCATTTCATTTACACACACGTCATTCCAGAATAAAGGAGAAATATTCCCACAACAGAAGTGCTGTGTAAAAGGGGCTAGGACATTGAGCAGAAGCGTTCATGTATAAAACATCATCATGCTTCAGTTCATCACAAAAATTCAAAATCAGCACATTGTAAAATACAGTCCAAGAGGAAGTTGTCAGATAAATATAGCAGAGTTAGAAGTACAATTTTATACCTGAGATTTATTCATTCATTTTCTGAACTACTTGATCCTTGAGAGGGTTGAGGAGGTAGTGGACCCCCACTGACATAGAACTCAAGTACTTCAGCACAAACTTCAGCTACTAATATGTTGTTTTTTTTTTGTTTTGTTTTTTATTTCGTGCTGTTTAATCGTTCTCCACTAAATGTCACAGTGGTGTTATCAAGGTGAGAGTTTGCATGTTCTCACCGTGTCCCCACCATCCAAACACATTCACCTTAACAGGTTAATTGGTCAGTCTGAATCACCCATAGGTGTGAATGTAAGAGTGAATAGCTGTTCATCTGTACACTGTAAGCCCGGAAGTTGTATTAACTAAATTCTTTAATTATAATGTACTTAAATGATTTAAGTTTATTACATTACTATAAAATGGTAAGTATATTCTACTAATTTGTAGACATAGTTGAAAGTACAAAAAAGTTAAAGATGAATGGAATTAAATCACTAAGTTTTAGTCATGACCACACCTTTTTATCTGTGCATTGCATTGTGGGTATTGGACATGTTGTTGAAAATGTGTTATTTTTATGTGCAGGGGTTCAGCGGGGTTGTGGTGTTAGTGTTCATTTGGACTTAATGTATGTATGTCAGTATTTACTGGTCTTTTTGTGCTTGTTTTTGTATTTTTGTAGAGCTGCACCATGAGTGAGAGCCATAGGACAAATAATAGCTTTCCTGTTCATCTCTGATTGTTCTTGTGGAATAGAAATTTTAATGCTTTGGAGAAGTAAAAGCACTTGCTGGACTGACAAATGACATTGATTTAACTTCCATCAATGTTACAACATAATAAGTAGTGATGGGACTTTTGGCTCTTTGAAGGGAGCTGTTCCATCAGGTTCACTGAAAAGGGCCGTTCAAAAGACTGGCTCTTTTATGTTTTTTGCATTATTTTGAAACACCAATGTTTTAACGATTAAATAGGCTACATGAGATGATTGACATTACATTTTAAAGGAGTTTAATTGGCGCGGCAGTAAATATTATCTTACCATAAAAAAGAATAGTTAGTTAAAATGTGTGGGCTAAATACATGACATGAGAGGTGACACGAGGCAAATGCTGGAATTTGACCAAAAACATCATGGTACATTATGTGGACTAGTCTGTAGCCTAAAAATGAAGAAGAAAATAAAACTTTTTCTAATGAAATAACATTTTACTCTCCTCAAAACAAGAATAAATGTGTGTAAACATACGGAAAAAATTGCACAAAACACGACAGTGATTAATCACTGCAGTTACTTAACCCTTTCATGCATGAATTATGAGAACCTAATCAAGATTTTTTTCCTGAAGTGTTTTTATTCCTCTTTAGGCATGAAAAAAACAATGCAATTGAACATTTTGTTATGAACCTATTTTTCATGGAGTTGCAAACATGTCCACTCAGCTGAACATCATGTGTTTAATTTTTGAAGCAAAGAACCATGTATTTACTGGCATACTGTGTAAAAACTATGAACTTTTTTTTTTTTTAATGCTGCTAATCTGATGTTTTCTCACATTTTAACATACTCTAATACTAGTTATTAATCACTTTATGGAGATAATACACAAAAAACAACTTTTTGTTTTAAAAAAACAACAACTGTTAAATACAGTCAAATAATAATAACAAGCAATTGATTTACACTCAAACATGTTAGTGCAGATCAGGTTTATCAAGAACAGCAAAGTTACAGTAATGGTGTGAATGTCAGTGTATGGGATGGTGCACTGTGTTGGCTGATATGGAACTAAAACAATAAAATCAAAATACAAAAGAACAGCTTTGAATAAGTGCCCCCTGTAGTGACCACTGTACATGAAAGGGTTAAACACCTGAACTATAGTGCAATTCTCAAGTTGCATGCCCATCCTTTCTTTCTGAAAAGAGCATCCAAATACTCCTTTTTCTTTGATTCATTACTCACAGGTGCTCACTCGCTCACTCACTCTCAAACTTTTCTCCGGTTTCGACCAGTCTTCCAGCTCCGCCTCCTCCAGTCTTCCAGCTCCGCCTCCTCCAGTATGCCCACCTCACGCTTCAAACTGTTGTTTTTTTGCTAACTTCTTGCCATGAGACATGCGCAGTACGCAAGCACTCTTTTTTTTTCTGCTCAAACATTCTCCTCCTGCCCAATGCCTCCCCCAGTGACACTAAATTGAGAGGCAATCGGACACTCCCTCCTTAAAAAAAAAAAAAAAAAAAAAAAAGTGAACAGCTCTTTACAAAGACTCGGTTCCCATTATTCATTTCAAAGAGCCGTTCAAAAGATTTGATTCATTCGTGAACGTCACATCACTAATATTAAGTTGAATAATTACACAAAACACTTTATAATGCAAAAGATTTTAATTTAAATCAACTTGGAATTGAGTGAAATGAACTGATGATATTAAGTCTAATAATTACACAAAGCAACTGACATTGCAACAAATTTTAAGTTAAATTAACTTGGCATTTAGTGTGTTGTACTTAAAATAACAATTCCATTCAAATCAAGTATTTAAGTTTAATACACTCAAGTTTTCATTACTCATCACTTAAATTTTTTAAGGCAACGAGTTACCTGAGATTTTTTTTTTTTTTTTTTTTAAATCTTTTTATGAGCAATGTAACAGTACATATAAAGGAGCAGAATTACAGTGCATTCATTATACATTGCCTTTTATATCATTTTCCCCCATGCCCAATCCAAACCCAGGGCCATCTGAGAAGGGGCAACAGCAGAAACAAGAACATCATAACAGTCTCTGAGCAGTAGAAAATCAAATAAGTACAAGCAGTATCAAATCTGTGATGTACAAGAATATTAACTGAGCTAATGGAAATAGAACAAAATAATAAATTAAAAAAAAAAAAAATTAAGTCATAGCTTGTAGATACCTGTGTTTACTTTGAAATATTAGACATTACATAGATGCATCAAATGTGACAATAATTGGTAGACAGAACAAATTACGAAAAAAAACAACACCTAAACAATAATAAAACAGAGTAGGGTGGAGGTGTGAGAGACCAATCCGAAGGCAGCGTTTGTAAAGATTGAAAGTAATCTAAAAAAGATTGCCATTTATTAAAGAATTTAGTTGAGGAGCCTTGTAGTAAGAGTCGAATCTTTTCAAATTTAAGACAAAACGTAACATCTTGAAGCCAAAATGAAATAGACGGGGGTTTAGGAGACTTGCACAAAAATAACATACGTCGTCTTGCAAGGAGGGATGTAAAAGCTATTATATCAGACTCGATTTGGTTAAAACAGGAGTCAACAGGGAGCCCAAATATCGCTATAAAAGGGCACGTATTGATATTTTTCTGAGATTTTTTTAAAGGTCCCGTATTATGCAAATCTCACTTTGTGAAAGTTTTCTTATAGTAGTGTGTGTTGCAGTAGCCTCATTATGAGGTTCGAATTTGAAAACTGTCTGTTTCCTCCCTGCCTTGCTACACCACATTTAGTGAAAATGCCTGCTCAAACGGCCGAGTTTGAGTTGGGTCCGTTTATGACGACATAAGTGGATTTAACTCCTCCCCCTGACTGTGCCCCCACCCTGGCAAAGCGAGCCCCGCCCTGGCAAAGTACCTCTTGGACAACAAACATGGCGAAGTCGAGACACGCAAGTTGTGGTGTTGTTGGCTGCACACACCAACACGATAGTTTATTTTTACTCCCCACTTCTGAGCCTCTCCGTAAAAAGTGTCTGGATTCTATCTGTGATGGTCATGTACCAAACAACATTCCCAAACGCTTGTATGTGTGTGCCCGGCATTTCACGGACGAGTGTTTTTCGAACATGGGCCCATACAGCTCCGGCTTAGCACAAAGACTCCGAATCAAGAAGGACGTAGTACCAACGTTTCGTGACCCAAGTACAAGTGTGGGAGATGTAAGTTCTTCTCATTTTTTTGTATCTTTACTGCATAACCCTACATTACGGATAAGCTAGTGGTTGTTGATGTGTACGTCTAACCTTAGCATGGCAGCTAACATAGCTCGGTTACTGCTGCTAACATTTGAGTCCCCGTTAACATGCAAGAGCTGATAATATCAAGAGACATTCAACAGAACTACTTTGAACACGGGCCTTTTGTGGTTGGCATCAGTATAGTTAGCATCAAGCTTGTTAGTAGCTGCCTGCATTAGTGGCGGCAGGCGTCTTTCCGTGTCAGGTCCACGAACCCGACACAACACCGCCGTTTTCTGTCAGGGCTCAATCACGCCTCAAGGCAAAGAAAGCCAGTGTTTGGAGAGACGTTCTGTCTGAGACGTGTGTATTGGAGACGAGAGAGCCATGGCTTCACAGTCAACATTAGCGCGTAGTACCGCTAGCGGAAGCCGCGTCCTCTCCCAGAGAGGGGAGGGGGAGTGGGCGTGGACAGATGCGTTCATTTGCATACCCGGAAGCAGGCCCAGAAACAGCCTGTTCTGAGGAGGGCTGGTGAGAGGGACTTTTTCGACCGCTGAGAAACTCCGAAAAAAAGGATGATTTTGGGGCAAACAAACTTAAATACTATGTTTTTGGGCTTCTGAGACCTATATGACGTGACTGAAAAATAGCATAATACGGGACCTTTAAGTAAACTCAACTATCCGGTCTTACAGTGTAGGCAAACACATGTGGGGTCACCATGGAAACTGCGGACAAACCCAAATGGGACCCTTATATGCAGCCCAAATGTAACCCTTCTGGGGCCCACATGGACATGCTGGCTGGGTAAAAGCAGTCAAGCGGACCAAACCCAGAGTAAATAATTTACATTGGACAGAGTAGACATTAGGCTAGAACGCTAACTGTTTTTTTTTTTTTCCTTCAATGATCCCTGTCTCATTACTTTTTTGAGGTCAGTTCAGACGACGGTTAACCCACAGGAAGGAGTCACCTGAAAAACTAGCCCCCTGATTCTCTTCATCTGCTGCCAGCTCTCACTTGCTTGTGTGCCACAAAATGGTTCTCAGCTCCTCTGTGGCTTGTGAGTGGGCTAATGCTCCTCATTAGAAGGGTGACCTTTCCGGAAATTGCCACAGCGCACTCCTCACCACCCTCTGATTACCCCTGTTACTGTGGCTAAAATCAAATACCCCGGACATTCTCACAAGTCATGGAAACACACTTCATCCGCGCTCTTAGCAACCTTATCGGAAAGGGATATGGCTTTCACTGTTATGTCGTATTCGTACTAGCAGAAGTGAAACACACTCCTACGTGATCAGAAGTGGTAATAGTACATAAAAAAAATAGTTATATAAAGAAAAAGTACCAGAAAATAACATCTTTACCCACTGATTTCTACTGTGTGTATAAAAAAAAATCCCAAACCTATAAAAATAACATAAAACTAACCAAAAAAAAAAGCTAGAACTAACATCTGTTCAAGTAATTCGGGACATTTGTTACTTATATCGCTGCATTTAATTAAACAGAATAGATCATTTCCACTTAGTATTTTGACAAAAAATGGTGGATCCAGTTGCAGATAAAACGTTGCTAGAACATTTTGATCATTTTAACAGTTTTGATGTTCTGTGTGTAAACAGTCAATGATGCTGTTTCGACAGTAAACACATGCCAACAACGAGACGCATCATTAAAATGTAGATACATTGATGTCTTCCCTAGAGTGTTGATGTTGTTAAGGATTCTTTTATCACTGACCAACTTTTTTTTTTTCCTTGTGTAATAAAGTCTGAACACTAAACTGCATCTGTAACTACTGTGTAAAGTACCTGTTGTGCTATTAAGACTCCCCATCTGTGCTTGTGGAGCAGCAACAGAGGTGCAAAGGAGTGTACAGGAGCTGGGTGTTGTTAGAGCACAGATGTCAAACAGGCGGCCCGGGAGCCAAATCCGGCCCGCCAAAGGGTCCAGTCTAGCCCCTGGGATGAATTTGTGAAATGCAAAAATTACACCGAAGATTTTAATCATTTTAGTTCAGGTTCCCAATTTAATCTCAAGTGGGTCGGATCAGTAAAATACTATCAGAATAACCTATAAATACTCACAACTCCAATTTTTTCTTTTTGTAAATGTAAAAATTTTCATGTCATTTTACTGTATTTACACTAAAACAAACTATCATTTCACAAAAACGCAAATAACCTGAACAAATATGAACATTTTGAAATGTCTGAAGTGCAAGTTTTCCCATATTCTGCCTGTTATTAAATCTTCTGTGTATTTGTTGATCCACTGTGATCTGTAAGTTGTAATTTACATGCGTAATTGATAAACAGACATAATATTGTTAAAACTGCACTTAAGTTTTCTTAAGGAATTTCAGTTTGTCCATGATATTCACATTATTTTAAAGGATAGTTGATAGATGTAAACATTTTGATCGCATAATTTTACTTTTTTCGCTCTAAAAAATTGAGGAAAGTTTGGAGTTGACATTATTTATAATATTATTATGTTATTATTTCACTGGTCCGGCCTACTTCAGATCAAACTTGGCTTAATGTGGCCCCTGAACTAAAATGAATTTGACACCCCTGTGTTAGAGGATTTTACTGCCTGATCTGCGAACTACAGGAGGGGTTATTCTGCTTATCACATATCCAGGTAGGTACTTTTAAAAAAAAAAACTTTATTTTTGACATTTTTTAACAGACAATAAAACGAAAATCCAAAGACATAAGAAGCAGCGGACGTCAACAACCACAGATAGGGAAGTATCAAAACGTAACCCTTTCATGCATAGTGGTCACTACAGTGGACAGTTATTCTACAGCTGTTCTCTTATATATTCATGGGTTTTGTTGTTTTAGTTTCATATCAGCCAACACAGTGGACAAGTATGCATCATCACATACATTGCAATTCATACCATTACTGTAACTTTGCTGTTCTAGATAAACCTGATCTGCAGTAATATGTTTTAGTGTAAATCAATTGCTAATTGTTATGATATTGTAATTAAGTTTTCTGAAACAATTTTTTTTTTTTTTTTTTTTGCATATCTTCCAGAGACCCAGCAATGCATTGTGTCCTAAATAGGGGACAAAAGTCTGGCAGTTTAACTAAAATGCTGTCCATTGCAAAGGACATTCCATTCAAAAATCAATCAATCGATCAATAAAAATAATTTTAAAAATGTATCTGAAAAAACTGCTGCATTATGCAGTTTCCAATCAAGACAATTTTTTAGTGTAAAAAAGCTAAAATTGTCAATTTCCTGGGTTTCAGAGGATATTATCTCCATGAAATGAGTAATAACTAGTATTTGAGTAGGATAAAATGAGAGAAAACATCAGATTAGCGGCATTAAAAATGTTTTTATTTTATAGTTTTCACACAGTATATCACTTTCTGATGATGAGTTTTAAATACATGTTTCTTTGCTTCAAAATTAAACACATGGTGTCCAGCAGAGTGGACATTTTTGTGACTCCACAAAAAATAGGTTCATAAAAAAAAAAAAAAAAAAAATCCAATTGCATTGTTTTTTTAATGCCTAAAGAGGAAAAAAAAACACTCAAGAAAAAAATATTGTTGTTGTTGTTATTATTATTATTATTACTACATTTTCTTCTTCCCACTCCTTTTCAAGTGTAAATGAATGTATTTGAAACATTATACCTGCATATATTCTGTTGATTGTATTTGTTTGCAGGACATTTGTGTTGTAGATGCTTACTCGCTCGGAATAAACTAATAAAAGAATGATGATGATGATTATTATTATTCATAATTATTTTTTATTATTATTATCATTATTATTACGTTTTCTTCTTCCCACTCCTTTTCAAGCATAAATGAATGTATTTGAAACATTATGCCTGCATGTATTCCGTTGATTGTATTTGTTGTTTGCAGGTCATTTGTGTTGTAGATGCTTACTCGCTCTGAATAAACTAATAAAAGAATAATAATAATTATTATTATTATGATTATTATTATTACAGTTCCTAATGTAGGACTGTACAATGGTTGTTTTGTGAAGGGGCTTAGTGAAGGGTCAGTTGTGGAGTTGGTTTCCACTGTCAAACTGCCAGTCAGTGAATGCTTTCTCCCTTCACTGGGCCATCAGACAGTTCTTTCCAACGGGGAACTGAAGCTCTGAAGCCCTGAAGCCCTTTTCAAAGCCAACCAACTCCTCTGACAATAACAATAATTTTACATCTACAGGACAGGAGCTCTGGTTTATTTCTGCCTTGATCTGTTTGTTTGTTTGTTTGCATGTTTTGGTCTGGGTTTAGCCCATAAAGACCCAGTGCTACTTTTGTGTCAGTTCTCAAATAAATTTTTCTATCTATTTAACCTTTCGTAAGGGACTTATCACCATATATTATCCTCTGTATTTTGCGCTTTTTCAGTGAAAATCAGGTATTTTCCATATTTAATTCACTGATCATGTAGGTGTTCATAAAAGCTCAGATTAAAGTTGATTGTCATAAAATCAGAAACAGAGAAAAATCAAGAAAACGTGACTTTTTCAACAAAATCTATCATTAACTGAAAAAAAAACAAGTGTTTCCATCCACTGTCATTGATCCAACTCCATGGGTTTTACTGGTGAATCAATGCTGTAGAAGATGACGGTGTTTCCATGTTGACTACAGGACCTCTGAACATCCAAATGGGTCATATCTGATGACCATGAAAGGATGACAAACTGTATTTTACACCAATTATTTACATGTATTGACAGGATTAATGGATCAACAGTTTATATCAGTAGATCCTTTTGGTTGACGGTGGATGTTTGGGTCTTTATGAGTTAAAACCAATACACTTAGTGAATGACCATTTTTTGTCAAGATTAGCATTACGCTATAAACCACTCGTTCATTAAAGATCAGAGGAAAGTAAAAGGTTATTGTATCAAAACAAAAAAACAGAAGAAAAGGTGACTTTTTCAGTAAAATCTATCATTAACTGAACAAAAACCAAGTGTCTCCATCCACTGTCACTGATCCAACTCCATTGGTTTTATAGGTGAACCAATGTTATAGAAGATGCTGGTGTTTCCACGTTCACTACGGAGACTCTGAACGTCCAAATGGGTCATATCTGATGATCATGAAAAGATGATAAACTGTATTTTACAGCAATTATTTACATGTATTGATAGGATTAGTGGATCAACAGGTATTAAACAGTTTAGATCAGTAGATGATTTTGGTCTCCAGTGGCTATTTGGGTCTTTATGGGTTAACCAGAAACAAACAGAGCAACTGACCAACCCGGTGGTAAACTAGTAACACCTATGCGATGCATGATTAAATGTTTTTGTCAAGTGAACCTGGTGAGTATAAAGAGGCTGATAAAACTGACACAAATAAATTTAACAAGAAATATTACATTATTAACCCTATAGCGCTGAGCGTATCATATTTGATACATGAATCTTGAAGCCCTCAACATGATCAGTGCAATATTTGTTTTCTTGAAAAACCTGATGTATACAATTAGATACATACAATACACAGATAATCCACCAGGTGGGAGGAATTCATTCACCAGAGGCCTTTCCAGTGACACTACACCGTAAGACCACATAAGTTGAGTTTACTTTAAAAATTTGAGTAAACCAGTTACCTTAAAAAATTTTAGCAATGAGTAATGAAAACTTGAGTGTATTAAACTTAAAAAGTTGATTTGAATGGAATTGCTATTTTAAGTACAACACACTAAATGCCAAGTTAATTTAACTTAAAATTTGTTGCATTGTCTATTGCTTTGTATAATCATTAGACTTAATATCAGTTTGTTGTAGTGATTTCCACATTGATGAAAATGATAGTGTTTTTTAATATAAATTACTTTGTAATATTATTCAACTTGATATATTGTTGTGAGGATGGTAGTAAGGCCTGAATGTAGCTCAATGTGCTTCACCTTAACAGACTTGAAATTAAGCAATGTATAAAAATTTATGTTAAGTGACATAACTTTGAATGAACAGGAAAGCCATTATTGGGTCTATGGATCTCACTCGTGGTGCAGCTCTACAAAAATACAGAAACAAACACAAAAAGGCCAATAAACATTGCCGTACACACATTAAGTCAAAATTAACACTAACACCACAACCCCGCTGAACCCCTGCACATAAAAATAACACATTTTCAACATGCCCAATACCCACAATGCAATGCGGAGATAAAAAGGTGCGGTCATGACTAAAACTTAATGATTTAATTCCATTCAACTTAAACTTTTTCGTACTTTTGACTATGTCTACAAATTAGTAGAATGTACTTAGCATTTTACAGTAATGTAATAAAACTGAAATCATTTAAGTACATTGTAATTAAAGCAATTTAGTAAATTGCAGTGCACAAGACTGTCATTAATGAGGCAGGAGGCAGAACTTTGGCAATTTTGAAAAGGAATTACCAATTTGTTGGACATGTTTGTCTTATATTATGTTTTGTTTGCTCAAAAATAATATTTGAACATTGAGACTTGATGTATCAAATATGATACAAAACTGAAAATCATACATGGAAATTGATATCTGGAAAAAAAAAAAGTCTTGGTTGTTCAGAAATTGTTCAGAAGGACCAATGAAAGCTCTGGTTTCAAAGAACTTTTTTTCTGTCAGTGATTTAATGGTGTGTTACTCCTGAAATAGCTCATGCTCTTCATTAAGTTGGAGAAAAGGAGGAATTGTGAAGTAAATGGATTCTAAATTCTGCTTTATCCAAACCAGCCACCTAAAAAAAAAGAAAGAAAAAAAAAGCATTTGCACTAAATGCAATGCTATTGTCTGCATTTCCTTGTGAAATGCAAACAATAGCGTTGCATTTAGTTTTAAATCAATATGCAGAAGTAGACAGCACCATAGAACAGACTGGAGACACTTCTTTTGAAAGTGTCATAAAATGTGGTTTCGTAACAATATACTGAGGGACTTGGTTGCTGTGGGATCTGGCAGCTTTCACAGTTTCCTCCATAATCATACAAGGGTCCCTTTTCCAGGTGGCACTTTTGGCAACGCACCTTGCATTCCAGGATGAGCCAAAACAAACTGATGTTAAACCCAATGTTAATCTTCACATTCTGCACTAAGAATCCTTTTTTTTTTTTTTACAAATCCTCTTTGTGAACACAGAAATAGAATAAGGTTTTGTCATTTAATAATGTTCCAAAGCAGTATATGTATGAGTCTTACCTGCAGGGTTCAACAGAAGTATTCTCCCTTTCCTCACTGGGAGTCTGAAAAGAGGGAGCTTACATCAGGCTCCTTCAGAAAAGGATTTGCATTCTTCAAAATGCAGTTCCTCAAACATGTCGGAGTAATCAGGATACATAGTGAATGACGGCAAAAATGGGTGAATGTGTGACAACTACTTAGATAGGGCAGAATAATGCAAAAGCAGCAGAGATGAAGTTACTGCTGAATAAAGCACTGAATGTGATTCATTTGATGAGGCAATGCTTCATAATAGTACTTACATCTCAGGATAAATGTCACTTGTTTCAAAGCTTTTTCTTCTGTCTGATGCAAAATTGTAATAATAATTCTGGTCTGGTGAAGGTTTGGAGCCGTTTCAACTTGCAGAACTCTTATTGGGGTGGCTGTGGCTCAGGAGGTAGAGCAGGTCCTTCAGCAACCAGGAGGTCGGTGGGTATTACCTCCAGTGATACTCACACTGGTGCATGAATGTGTACAAGTGTTTGGTGGTTGGAGGGGCCACAGGCACGGATTGGCAGCCATTTTCCATTAGACTGAAAAAAAATTGGCCGTGTTATTTACTTAGGAAAACTTAGGAGATTATTTGCTCTTAGTAAGTAAGTTCTACCAGGGCGATTGTTACGAGTCCCAGAGAGCTGAAGGCCACAGTAACAATTACTGTTTGGTCCTGATTTGGACCGGATTGATCTGAATGGAATAAAACAAGCAGAGAAATGAGGAAACGTGACTCGCTGTTCTTCTTTCCAGAATGCATCTCATCTGTGGATTTATCCATCACAGAATAATCAAAATCATAGTTATAAAACATTTCTTTTGTTTTCATCCCAGCTATTTTCTTTGGTCAAGTAGTTTTTAACAGCATCTTCTCACAACTTTATCTTATTTACCAAATACACTTTTACCCTTATCATTTTCTTCATTTAGTTGACATATATTCAAAAATAACCTTTGATACTAAAGCATATTTTAACAGTATAACACTGTTTGGAGCGCCACTATGTCAAGTGTAATATTAATGTGCTATTTTTAAGGTGCACTGTCCCCTTAAATAAAATTACCCTTTAATTACTGAACTAAAATTAATTACTTAAACCTTCTGTTTCAATCACAGGTTACTGGAATGTAGAAATGAAATGCTTATGCTACATTAACTAACTATCGGAAACAAAATACTTTGGTCACGACAACCCATATAAACTGCGTGCCTTTAACCATAAACTTCAGACAAGGTGCATGTCCCACTACTTTAAAACTCACAAAATGCACATACACCACAAAACCAAAATACATTATGTGTACTGGAGCCCTTTCACACACATTCAAATCAACTTTAATGGCTATGCTAGGCACACGAAATGGCGGCTACCGCGTGCTAATTCCACACGTTCACTCCGTGCACTCACATTAAGTGGTTAAATATGACAAAAACGATCTTAAAACACAACAGAAAACAACACATTATTAAAGCCCACTCTAAGGACGTGGATTATTACAGATGTTAACACTTTTACTAACCTGAATGGAATAAAACAAGCAGAGAAATGAGGAAACGTGCCTCGCTGTTCTTCTTTCCAGAATGCATGTCATCTGTGGATTTATTCATCACAGAATAATCAAAATCATAGTTATAAAACATTTCTTTTGTTTTCATCCCAGCTATTTTCTTTGGTCATGTAGTTTTTAACAACATCTTCTCACAACTTTATCTTATTTTCCAAATACACTTTTACCCTTATCATTTTCTTCATTTAGTTGACATATATTCAAAAATAACCTTTGATACTAAAGCATATTTTAACAGTATAACACTGTTTGGAGCGCCACTATGTCAAGTGTAATATTAATGTGCTATTTTAAAGGTGCACTGTCCCCTTAAATAAAATTACTCTTTAATTACTGAACTAAAATGAATTACTTAAACCTTCTGTTTCAATCACAGGTTACTGGAATGTAGAAATGAATTGCTTATGCTACATTAACTAACTATCGGAAACAAAATACTTTGGTCACGACAACCCATATAAACTGCGTGCCTTTAACCATGAACTTCAGACAAGGTGCATGTCCCACTACTTTAAAACTCACAAAATGCACATACACCACAAAACCAAAATACATTATGTGTACAGGAGCCCTTTCACACACATTCAAATCAACTTTAACGGCTATGCTAGGCACACGAAATGGCGGCTACCGCGCGCTAATTCCACACGTTCACTCCGTGCACTCACATTAAGTGGTTAAATATGACAGAAACGATCTTAAAACACAACAGAAAACAACACATTATTAAAGCCCACTCTAAGGACGTGGATTATTACAGATGTTAACACTTTTACTAACCTGAATGGAATAAAACAAGCAGAGAAATGAGGAAACGTGACTCGCTGTTCTTCTTTCCAGAATGCATCTGAGGACGGGGGGCGGTGCTTCGCTTATAGTACCCCAGAGGAAACTGGGCTAGAAGAATAGTTCCTACCTTATAGCTCCTACTGTAAATCCTTGTTATCAACACTGTCAGTGACATAACAATTTAAAACACAGTTACTGGACAAGGTTAAGCATTCCACTTCACAGTAAAATGTAAACATGAATAAAATAAAAGTAATAAAATAAAATATAGACCTTGAAAAAACACAAAATGGGGGTCACATTATTTCAGATGTGCCACACGATCATCAAGTAAACTTTACTTGTGGATATACGTTTATTTTACCAGCAAACCTCAGGTAATTTACTGATGATTATTAATTATTACGGTCATTGAATTTTGTTTCTCCTTTGTAAGTTTTACTTTTGCCGCGTTTTCACTACGTGGTATTGGCTCGAATCGACTCGACTCGGCCTTTTTGCGTTTCCATTACAAAAAAGGACCTGGAATCTGGTACTAGTTTTTTGGTATCACCTCCGCCGAGGTTCCAGGACTGGGGACCCGATACTAAAATGTGACGTGTAAACACTGCAGACCACTGATTGGTCAGAGAGTCGTCTCTGTGACCCACCATTTTACAAAAAACAGATGCGGAAGTTTACAGTAAATATAGCGGTAGGTTAATCCATGTGATGACAGCCCGCAAAACTACACCATGGTTTGTCGAGGACGTTCAGACATAAAAATTCAGCATGAGCTTGACGAGACAACGAGCGAGTTTATCAGCAACCGTCTGAGCAGACGACACAGAAGAAACACACCGCATTGCAATGACGTCCAGGTACTCTGAAGTCAGTAGTATCCTGTAATGGAAACAGTCTCCAGGAATAGGACCTGGTACCCGAGTCGAGTCAAGCCAGTTTCATGTAGTGGAAATGCGGCATTAGACTCTGACTGTTTCAAACCGAAAAATGCTAATGCTAATGCACCTAAAGCTAATGGCTTTTCAAGGTAATTTTTAAATACTGTGATGTTTTGGTAGAACAAAGTTACGGGAGATTGAACATTAGTCGCATTTCTCGGATCCCAATACACCACACAATTATGATAAGGCAGTGGTATTTACTTTCATTTAACTACATGTGTGAAAAACAGCACAGATCGTTCAGTCATGGTGTCAAACTGAAATATTCCTTCTGAAATATATTTTACTTTAGATATTGAAGTTTAAGGATGAACTGTTTTAGTATTAAGTAGTTATTGTTTTAACATAGGATTCTTTTGTTGAATCTGTTTTACTTCAATAATGTTAATAGTGAGTTCTTTATGACCAGGATTTAAGTAGTACTCTGTTGGAGTTTAAGTATGTTATCACTAGTTTAAAGTTGTTAAAATAGGAAACATCTGTCTGCACAAGAGTTAAGTAGGTTCTGTTCTTCTTCTAGATACACGTCTGAACACGCACATTCACACACATAGTGTTGTCAAATATACGTGATAAGGGTAAACTTATTGTTAGCATAAGTTTACTTAAAGTTAAGGCCCCGCATCTGTTTGATCTTTTTAGATAATGCTAAATTAAAGACCAACCCATTTGTATGGGTGAGCCCACCCATAGGGTCAATAAATGTACAGGGTGGGGAAGCAAAATTTACAATGAACATTTAGTGGTTTTTTCTCAGCAGGCACTACGTCAGTTGTTTTGAAACCAAACATATATTGATGTCATAATCATACCTAACACTATTATCCATACCTTTTCAGAAACTTTTGCCCATATGAGTAATCAGGAAAGCAAACGTCAAAGAGTGTGTGATTTGCTGAATGCACTCGTCACACCAAAGGAGATTTCAAAAATAGCTGGAGTGTCCATAAAGACTGTTTATAATGTAAAGAAGAGAATGACTGTGAGCAAAACTATTACGAGAAAGTCTGGAAGATACTATTAAAGAAGAATGGGAGAAGTTGTCACCCCAATATTTGAGGAACACTTGCGCAAGTTTCAGGAAGCGTGTGAAGGCAGTTATTGAGAAAGAAGGAGGACACATACATCAAAATATTGTAAATTTTGCTTCCCCACCCTGTACATTTCATGTAATGTTCGGGGCTCATTTGGCTTTGAGTCCTCAGCGCTGAGTGTCCACCTTATTTGTGATCTGAATAAATTTTGTCAACTTTGAGACCGATCTGAATCCAGACTCGTCCTTAGAGCTTCCAACAAAAGAACACGTTAACACATCCACCCAGTTAACTCCGGTACTCTCCCCTATGGGCAGAACATGAGTCATAGAACTACAGAACAAAGAACAGCAACTTGCTTTTAATGAATATTTACAACCTGCAAAGTAGCGCACAGTCACATGACTGTGACACTTTAAACTACGTGAGTCACATGACTCAGCACAGACTGCCCCCATTAGGATCAGTGTGGCCCGCTACATAGTTTTTGTCCAGTATCACTTGGGAAATAGTACCATTGTTAGTACAGGGTGGGGAAGCAAAATTTACAATATTTTGAGGCAGGGATTGAAAGACAGCGTATAACCAATTAGTTTATTGAAAGTCATGAGAATTTATTTGCCACAAGAAAATGTACATAATAGAAAATGTTTTTATTCTATGTGTCCTCCTTCTTTCTCAATAACTGCCTTCACACGCTTCTGTTATGACCCTGGGTCATAATTTATCTATTTATATGTTATGTATGTGTTTTCTGTTTAGTGTGTGTGTTCTCCCCCGTCCTGTAGGTGTACTGTGCCCTTTTGTGTCTGTCTATTGCAGGTTGCTGATTGGTGGATCATGATTGCCCGGCCCTTTAAAGATGGCCCTGGAGCTCCCATCCTGGCTCGCTCTTGCCTCCTGTCAGCTCCCAACCCTGTGTTCGTGTGTGTGACCGTCAGTCTTCGTGCTCGTGGAAAACTCCAATTGTTTGTATTTGTAAATAGTTTTTGTTAAATCGAACCTTTTTCTGGTAGGGGAGGTCGGCTCTTTTGTTTTCCCATTTTCTCCTGTTTTTGGTTAGATAGTTAGGTAAGTTTTCTGTATTTTATTTCTTGCATTTATTTTGGATTAGGAAAGTTAGTTTAAACTCTACAGATATTTTGTTTGTTGTTTTAGCCGCTCCCTCCCCTAACCCTTCCTTAGTTGTTAAAACAAAAGTAGTAATAATAAATATTGTGAATCTTAGTTTTTGACTGACGTGTGTGCTTGGGAGCTGGGAGGGGACAAAAGTTGAGCCTATTATGTTCGCCCTGGTGAACCCCTAGGCCGGGGCGTAACATAATTTGGGGGCTCGTCCGATTTTTCCCGCGTGTTTTTGTGAGTGTGTGATTTTTCCGGGTAAGTTTTGGTGAGTATTTTTGACATTTTTCTGGTCTGTGGTTTTTCTCTGTGTAACATGGATTTTGATTTAGACGCATTTGCGGCGCATCCTACACTGGAGCGGTTAGACGCTTGTAGGAAGGTAGATTTAATGCTCATTTCCACTCGTTTTGGTGTGCCGCTTCCTACTAATGTTAGGAAGGAGGAGCTGAGGCAGCTCCTCATTGAGAAGCTTGGGGAGAGGGGAGTGTTGACAGCAGGAGCTGGTGACGTGGAGGAGGAGCTCCGTCAGCCTCAGCCGTCGTCACCCACCGCATCAGCGGAACCTCCGGTTGTGCAGAGGATGTCGGCGGAAGAACTCCGACTGACTCTGCGCATAAAGGAGATGGAGGTAAGACACAAAGAGCTGGAGGTGGAGGCCATGCTCCTGAGGGTGAAAGCCCTGGAGCTGGAACGTCAGCCTGTTACTCCCCACTCACCTGTCCAACACACATCCACACACTCTCCCCGTGACAGCTTCGATGTGAGCCGGCATATAGCACTGGTGCCTCCGTTCAGAGAAGCGGAGGTGGATTGTTATTTCAGTGCTTTTGAGCGCATAGCAGGCACCCTGAGCTGGCCACGGGAAGTATGGTCTCTGCTGCTCCAGTGTAAGTTGACCGGTAAGGCGCAAGAGGTGTGTTCCACACTAACGGTTGAACAGAGTTTGGATTATGAGGTTGTTAAAGCCACTGTTCTCCGTGCTTATGAGTTGGTGCCGGAGGCTTACCGGCAAAAATTTAGAAAGTGTGTAAAAACCCCTGACCAGACATATGTGGAGTTTGCGCGGGAAAAAGGTGTTTTGTTTGACAAATGGTGTCACTCCAATAAAGTTACAGATTTTGCGCAGCTGCGAGAACTCGTCCTTTTAGAGGAATTTAAACAGCGTTTGCCGGAGCGCATAGTTGTGTATCTGAATGAGCAGAAAGTTGGGTCACTTTCTGAAGCTGCTGCTCTCGCAGATGAGTTTGCTTTGACCCACAAAAGTGTCTTTATGACTCCGGTGCGCCGTGAGGCTTCTGATGGTGAACGTGTGCGTTCTCCTAAGAACGCCCGGCGTGCATTTGTGTCTGAAGGTGGTGAGAGCCGGGAGTGTTTTTACTGTCGGCAGCCAGGCCACCTGATTGCGGTTTGTCTGGTTTTAAAGAAAAAAGAGCAAACGAAAACCAGAAATCCCTCTGCTGTAGGTTTAATACAGTGTAAATCTGCGTCTTCCACAAAACCGGCAAAATGTGAAAAACCTATTTTTGATGATGAGTTCCGTCCTTTTATTTCACATGGTTTTTTGTCGTTGGGTGAGGGGGACCAGGTTCCCATCACCATTTTAAGAGATACCGGTGCGAAATATTCTGTGGTCCGTCGTGGCGTGGTGCCGTTTTCAGATAAAACCTACTGTGGTTCTGATTTGTTGGTGTGGGGAATAAAACTGAGTGTTTTCCGCATGCCGCTGCACTCTGTTGTACTCACCTGTCCGCTGGTCTCTGGTACCGTGCGCGTTGGCGTCCGTGATCAGCTGCCCGTGGCAAGGGTTGATCTGATCCTCGGAAATGATTTGGCCGGTCAGAAAGTTTTTCCTGCCGTACCCGAAGTAACCGACTGCCCCGTTGCTGACGAGGGTAATTCCACTGCCGTCGGTGATCCAACCATTTTTCCGGTGTGCGCCGTAACGCGTGCCCAGGCTCGCCGGCTGGGTGATCTGCCGGATCTGTCCGACTCCTTTTTGTGCGCGCCGTGCGAATCGAACAGCCCTCCTTCTGAGTTGAATAAAACTATTTGTATCGATGTAAAACCAGAGTTGGATGACTTACATTTAGATGTGTCTAAAAAGCAGCTTATAGAGGCCCAGCAAGTGGATGAAACCTTAACCAGCTGTTTATCTGCTGCTCTAAGTGATCCGGTTAAATCGTCTATGCATTCTGTAACATCCCTGGTTGAAGATGGAGTGTTAATGCGTAAATGGTTTCCTGTGTCTGGAGCAGAATGCGATGCCATCTTACAAGTTGTTGTGCCAAAACAATTCCGTCGCCAAGTGTTAAGTTTAGCTCATGATCATCACCTTTCTGGTCACTTGGGAATTAAGAAAACTTATGATCGGGTGCTCCGATACTTCTTCTGGCCAGGTTTAAAGTCTGACGTCACCAAACTCTGTCGTTCATGTCATGTGTGTCAAGTGTGTGGGAAGCCTAATCAGGTCATTCCCCCAGCTCCGTTACATCCTATCCCAGTTATTGGTGAACCATTTGAACATGTCATTGTTGACTGTGTTGGCCCATTGCCAAAAACAAAATCTGGCAATCAATATCTGCTCACCATAATGTGTGCCGCAACCCGGTTCCCAGAGGCGGTTCCGCTGCGCGCACTAAGGGCAAAAGCTGTGGTAAAAGCCTTGGTTAAGTTTTTTTCTATTTTCGGTTTACCTAAGCGTATTCAAACTGACCAGGGATCTAACTTTACATCAAATGTGTTTTCCCAGGTGATGGAACAATTGGCCATTAAGCATCGATTCTCCAGTGCGTACCATCCTGAGAGCCAGGGCGCACTGGAAAGATTTCATCAAACCCTTAAGTCTATGCTTCGTAAGTTTTGTGTTGAGACTAACAGGGAGTGGGATGAAGGTCTGCCCCTGTTAATGTTCGCTGTCTGTGAGACCACTCAGGAGTCTCTCGGGTTTAGTCCTGCAGAGCTGGTTTTCGGGCACACTGTGCACGGACCGCTGCGGCTGCTGCAGGAGAAGTGGCTGGCGGATAAGCCGACCCCCGTGCACAATGTGTTGGACTATGTCAGTTCGTTTAGAGAGCGGTTACATACTGCTTGTGAGACGGCCCGTCAGTCTCTTTCTGCTGCCCAGTCTAAAATGAAGCAGAATTATGATAAGTGTGCGCGGAACCGTCAGTTTCAGCCAGGTGATCTGGTGCTTGTGTTGTTACCTGTTGTGGGTTCTAGTCTCCATGCAAGGTTTGCTGGTCCTTATAAGGTGGAGCGGAAAGTGAGTGACACCGATTATGTAATTAAAACACCAGATAGAAGGAAAAAGTTGCGTGTTTGCCATGTGAATATGTTAAAGTCTTATGTCCTTGCAGATGGCGCAGAGAGGACAGCCGCAGCCCCGGTGTCCTGCGTCGCCCCTGCTGTGAGTGTGTCCACCTCGGCTTACAGTCCTGAGGAGGACAGTTTAAATGGACAGCGTGTCTCTGTTCCGTGTGCCCGTTTACAAAACTCCAAAATACTGGGGAACTTAGAGGAGCACCTGTCCTATCTGCCTAAAGGTAACAGATCAGATGTCTGCAGGCTTATTCGTAAACATCTGTGTCTGTTTGGGGATAAACCCACTCAGACCACAGTAATCCAGCATGATATTGATGTTGGTGACCACAAGCCCATTAAACAACACGCGTATCGTGTAAACCCGACTAAGCGGGCCGTGATTAACAGTGAGGTGCAGTACCTCCTGGATCATGGTTTCGCCGTTCCCAGTTCCAGTCCATGGAGTTCTCCATCTCTCCTTGTGCCTAAGCCTGATCAGACCCCACGATTCTGTAATGACTATCGTAAAGTTAATGCTATCACCAAACCAGATTCGTTTCCCCTCCCACGTATTGATGACTGTGTAGACCGAGTGGGTTCAGCTATGTACGTCACTAAGTTGGACCTCTTAAAGGGATATTGGCAGGTACCCCTTACTCCCCGTGCATCAGAGATTTCTGCTTTTGTTACACCTGATCAGTTTCTCCAGTACACCGTGATGCCTTTTGGGTTAAGGAACGCACCTGCTACATTCCAACGACTGATGAACAGAGTCCTTTCTGGAGTAAAAAACTGTGAAGCATACTTAGATGACATTGTGATTTATTCGTCCACCTGGTCTGAACACATGTGCACTCTGAGAGAAGTTTTCCTTAGGTTAGAAGGGGCTAATCTAACTTTAAACTTGGCAAAATGTGAATTTGGTAAAGCTGTTGTCACTTATCTGGGAAAGCAGGTGGGGCAGGGACAAGTGCGCCCTCTGGCGGCGAAAATTCAGGCAATCTTAGATTTCCCTGTGCCAGAAACCAGGCGACAGCTCCGCAGGTTTCTGGGCATGTGTGGATATTATAGAGGGTTTTGTAAAAATTTTTCAAGTGTGGTTGCTCCTTTGACTAGTTTAGTTAGTCCCTCTCATCCTTTCGTGTGGTCTTCTGTGTGCCAGGATGCCTTTGAGTCTGCGAAGGCGCTTCTCTGTAGCGCTCCTGTTCTGGCTGCGCCAGATTTTTCACGGCCCTTCAAACTGGAGGTGGATGCCAGTGCTTTTGGTGCCGGAGCAGTGTTACTACAGGAGACTGAACTTAGTGTTGACCATCCAGTGTGCTATTTCTCCCGAAAGTTTAACAAACACCAAGTGCATTACAGCACCATTGAGAAGGAAGCCTTAGCCTTGTTGTGGGCTCTCCAACACTTTGAGGTATATGTCGGGTCCAGTGTGTCTCCTGTTAAGGTTTTCACTGATCACAACCCTTTAGTGTTCCTCTCCAGGATGCGCAATCACAACCAGCGCCTCATGCGCTGGTCACTGTTGTTGCAGGACTTCAGCCTTGATATTCAGCATTGTAAAGGGGTCGATAACATTGTAGCTGATACTTTGTCTCGTGCTGCATCTTAGGTTTTAAACATTTCCTGAGGGGCGGAAATGTTTAAACTTAGGTGGGGGGGTGTTATGACCCTGGGTCATAATTTATCTATTTATATGTATATGTATGTGTTTTCTGTTTAGTGTGTGTGTTCTCCCCCGTCCTGTAGGTGTGCTGTGCCCTTTTGTGTCTGTCTATTGCAGGTTGCTGATTGGTGGATCATGATTGCCCGGCCCTTTAAAGATGGCCCTGGAGCTCCCATCCTGGCTCGCTCTTGCCTCCTGTCAGCTCCCAACCCTGTGTTCGTGTGTGTGACCGTCAGTCTTCGTGCTCGTGGAAAACTCCAATTGTTTGTATTTGTAAATAGTTTTTGTTAAATCGAACCTTTTTCTGGTAGGGGAGGTCGGCTCTTTTGTTTTCCCATTTTCTCCTGTTTTTGGTTAGATAGTTAGGTAAGTTTTCTATATTTTATTTCTTGCATTTATTTTGGATTAGGAAAGTTAGTTTAAACTCTACAGATATTTTGTTTGTTGTTTTAGCCGCTCCCTCCCCTAACCCTTCCTTAGTTGTTAAAACAAAAGTAGTAATAATAAATATTGTGAATCTTAGTTTTTGACTGACGTGTGTGCTTGGGAGCTGGGAGGGGACAAAAGTTGAGCCTATTATGTTCGCCCTGGTGAACCCCTAGGCCGGGGCGTAACACTTCCTGAAACTTGCGCAAGTGTTCCTCAAATATTTGGGTGACAACTTCTCCCATTCTTCTTTAATCGTATCTTCCAGACTTTCTCGTAATAGTTTTGCTCATAGTCATTCTCTTCTTTCCATTATAAACAGTCTTTATGGACACTCCAACTATTTTTGAAATCTCCTTTGGTGTGATGAGTGCATTCAGCAAATCACACACTCTTTGACGTTTGCTTTCCTGATTACTCATATGGGCAAAAGTTTCTGAAAAGGTATGGATAATAGTGTTAGGTATGATTATGACATCAATATATGTTTGGTTTCAAAACAATTGACATAGTGCCTGCTGAGAAAGAACAACTAAATGTTCATTGTAAATTTTGCTTCCCCACCATGTACATGTGCTTTTAAGACATTTTCATGTAGTTCTTTCAACTTAAAATTAGTGGCACATTTAACAAGAAAGAACCTAACTGAAAATTTCCTGACATTTTTAGAAAATTGTGGTTTTGCTAACCACTACCACTCCCAGCAGCTATTAATAGTAAACCAGCTCACCTCTGCAACTGTCAACACGGACAAGAACAGTCTTATCTCAGCATGTTTTATGTGATTTTACATTGTGTTACAGTGTAGCATACAGTTTAGCCCTCAGGTAATCCAGACTAGAAGAACATCTCTGACTCTGAACATCTCTGGAGATGCTTCAGAGGGAAAAATGCATAAGAAATGCCAACCACTTATGAGTTTATTCTTCTGAAATAATTCAGAAGATTTCACCCGAGACCCATAAAACCTCAGATATGGCTTCATCTTAGCGTGGATAAGATAAATACTTTGTTTAGGTAATACCTAATTATGTTGAGTGCACAACATTTCACCTCAGGACTTAATAATGTGTGCATCGTACATATTTCCTGACACCAGTTAGCGTTTATGAATTTTAGCAACAGTCACGATATGAAAAATAGAAATCAGAAAATGTGCGTTTACACTTTTACATCAAGAACTACTGGAGGTTTATGTTTATCATGTTTCTCTTTTTATAATAATAATAATAATAATAATAATAATAATACTGTAATTTCCGAACTATAAGCCACGACTTTTTTCAAATGCTTTGAACCCTGCAGCTTAAACAATAATGCAGCTAATTCATGGTTTATGGGCTAACGAGCTTCATGCCGTTAATATATTTAACGTCACACCAGACCAATGAAATTACAGAACAGGTCACAGTGGATCAATGAAACTGTTCGAATCACTGTCAATCAAATGCACTCACACTAAATTCTTCAGATCAGTGATTTTGTGTGTCATGCAGAGGTCGCGTTAACCGAAAATATTCCGTCATTGATGGATTTTTTTTTTTAAATCACAGAAAATTCTGAAGGCCGTCCGTCATTTTGGCAGGTTAAAATACTGAGGGTAATCTACCAAAGAAACTTTTTACACAACACCGTGAACAGAACCTGCTCACATGATCGCTAGTCTGTCTGTCTCTTAACAAGTCATCAAACATTCCGTAACAGCATCCTACCAGTATAGAACCAACAGCACCACTGTTCACAACTACCCTGAATACAACAGTGGTACTTCAGTCAAATGACTCACCGTTAGTTCATCTGTAGTAGACCCCCTGTCCAGTCGATGGTGAACGTGCATATTAACCCTTTCATGCACAAATTATGAGAACCTTAATCAAAAATTTTTCCTGAGTGTTTTTATTCCTCTTTAGGCATAAAAAAAACAATGTGACTGAAAATTTTCTTCTGAAAAATAAATAAAAATAATTGAAAAAAAAAAAAAAATACATTAAAAAAATAATAATGAAAAAAAAAAATCTTATGAACCTATTTTTCATGAAGTTGCAAAAATGTCCACTCGGCTAGACACCACACGTTTAATTTTTGACGCACAGAAACATGTATTTACTGATAAATTGTGTGAAAACTATGGGGAGGGCTTGTAATTCTGGGGGTTTATGATCAGGAGAGATCTACATAATGTTACCGATTCATGTCAGAAAAGATATGTAGTGTCTTAAAACTTTAATAAAGGTATGTGTTAAAAAAAACAAAACAATGAAAAGAACAACTAAATCCATGAATATACAAGAGAACAGCTGTAGAATAGCTGTCCACTGTGGTGACCACGATGCATGAAAGGGTTAATCAGTCAGTGTCAAGACTTATCTCATTGTTTAGCTGACTTTAGCCAAAATTAGATGCTACTTTTCTAGTGCAAAATGTGCAGACAGCTGAATCTCCTTAGTTATTTTAAAAAGCCCAGTAAATGTGATGGCATTGGTAAACGTGGTGAAAAAAGAGGGATGATGTGGTGAAGGATGACAGACAATCAAGGAATACACCAGTTCTGATGTCATTTGGCGTGCTATATGTACGTATTTTGTACCTTTCATGTGTTATTTGATGGCATGTCCATTTGTGCCCAGATCTGTGGTTCACATAACCCGAACCCTAACCCTCAGTGCATGGGATTTGACACTGCGTGAACATACACAAGGAAAGCTTATAATGTCTACAGATAACACACCAATTAAAAGTGGCGTATATAATTATGCGAGTCGTGATATCACGTTGGTTTATCAGCCAGCTGCTGCATCATTGAGATGTTTTTGAACATTAAATACTACTAAATATATCTCATTATCATTAAAAAATAAAAACTTGAAATGACGGATAATAATATGTTTTGACGGAATTTTCATGACCCTGTCCGTCAAAATAACGGACAATAAAAATGCCTAGCGCAACCTCTGGTGTCATGCACACACCCTCATCATGGAAAACGTACAAAAAAATACTTTTGAGGCAGCTTTCAAATTAAAAGCAATAGATCTAGCTGTCGAAAAAGGAAATAGAGCTGCTGCACATAAACTTGGCATCAGTGAACCGATGGTGAGACATTGGAGACGGTAGCGTGCAGCACAATAATAATAATAATAATAATAATAATAATAATAATAATAATAATAATAATAATAACTACTACAACAACAACATCAATAATAATAATAATAATAATAATAATAATAATAATAATAACTACAACAACAACAACAATAATAATAACAATAATAATAATAATAATAATAATAATAATAATAATAATAATAATAATAATAATAACTACAACAACAACAACAATAATAATAATATGTATATGTATATGTATATAGTGATGTAGTTTCAGCTTGGCCCAGTACCTTAAAGTGTTCAATAACCTATAAAGTCAGTGAGATGTTCAGGGACATCCCCAGGCCAGAGAATCACAAGACACCTATGCAGAACCACACAAGCATCTGTTTCACTTATTTATTTTGTATTTTTCCACCTAAAAAAAGGTCCACCCACAAAAATCAATACCAGTTTCAATGCACACTATATTTTCCCTCCTTTGCCTTGCTGTCATGCAGCCCTTTCTGACAATGAATTAAAGTCCTGAAGCTATCTTCCCACCCACAAGAATCCCTTGAGAAAAACAGCAAATTTACCTCACAGAGCTGCTGCAAACCGGTTAGTTTGTTGGTGCTTTTGTGCGACTTTAGATCCTAACATTTTCCAATATGTAACTTACAAACCAGATAACCAACCCAACAAGGCAGGAGTTTTGCACAGTAAAAGTACACCAGCGCTGATTTTATTAACCTATAAAGACCCAAATATCTACCAGCATCTACTGATCTAAACTGTTTAATACGTGTTGAACATACTGATTTACAAAGCTATTATTTGTGAATTAACTATCAACAGCAAGGAAACAAAACCAAAGCTAGTTTGACCCGTAATTGTATTTTGCTTTTATTTCATTTATTTAATTTCTCATTGTAGTTTTGAGTTTTACATTTCATTTAGTAAATTCTATTTCAACCCATAAAGACCCGAACATCCACTGGAGACCAAAATCATCTACTGATCTAAATATTTAATAACTGTTGATCCACTAATCCTATCAATACATGTAAATAATTACCTCCGCCAAGGAGGTTATGTTTTTGCCAGGGTTTGTTTGTCTGTCTGTTTGTTTGTTTGTCTGTCCGTCAGTGTGCAACATAACTCAAAAAGTTATGGACAGATTTGGATGAAATTTTCAGGGTTTGTTGGAAATGGGATAAGGAAGAAATTATTAAATTTTGGTGGTGATCGGGGGGGGGGGGGGGCTGATCAGCCTTGGCGGAGGTCTGCGCTCTCCGAGTGCTTCTAGGTGGTGTTTGTCATCTTTTCATGGTCATCAGATATGACCCGTTTGGATGTTCAGAGGTTCCATAGTGAACGTGGAAACACTGTCATCTTCAACAACATTGATTCACCACTAAAACCTGTAGAGTTTATAAATAACAGTGGGTGGACATACTTGGTTTAAGTTCAGTTAATGAGAAACTTTACTGAAAAAGTAACTTTTTCTTTAGTTTCCTCTGTTTCTGATATAACCCTCAACTTTAGGTCATCTGCAGCAGCATTAGTGTGGTGTATTTCACAGCGTGCTATCATGAATTGCATACAGATAACACGCCACTATAAACTGGCGTGTTATCTGTACGCATTATAAGCTTTCAGCATGTATAGTTACACTGCGTAAAATAACACGCCACTAGCATGATTAGCGGTTAGGTTTTGGGTTAGGAGTGAAGGTTAGTGAGATTAGCGATTAGCAGCTAGCGCATTGACACGCTATCAAATGGTATTAAATAACACGTGAAAGGATGAAAATGCGTACGTATAGCACGCCAAATGCAATAAACTGACATCACATACAACGCAATTTCATGAGATCAGTCTGCAAATTCAGAATGATTTTTAAATATGGACTGTTCTGTGTTGTACCATCCAACAAAAGGCATGAGGTACGAGGCCGTGGTGAAAAACAGGGTTTATTCCATTTAACACCAACCCATGACAACTGGGTTATAAAAAAAAAAAAGAAAAAAAAAAAAAAAAAAAGAACGCACATTAATCATAACATTTGTCATTACTTCAGTTTTATCAAATCAATATAACACTTTGTAGGCTGCCTTCTCTTCTTCTCTCTATGTCTTTGGTTTTACTTTTTCCTTTGAGTCACTTATATAGCTTTTCTGGAATTCTTTTATTCTTTATTATTCCCCTTTACCAAAACAAACATCCTACGCTTGCTTAATTAACCCTTTGATGCACGAATTATAAGAACCTTAGTCAAGATGTTTTTTCCTGAGTGTTTTGATTCCTCTTTAGGCATGAAAAAAACAATGTGATTGATTTTTTTTTTTAATGAACCTATTTTTATGTAGTTACAAAAATGTCTACTCTGCTGGACACCATGTGTTTAATTTTTGAAGCAAAGAAACATCTATTTAAAACGCAATAACAGAAAATTTTATGAAAATTATGAATTAAAAACATATTTAATGCAGCTAATCTGATGTTTTCTCACGTTTTATCATACTGTAATACTAATTCTTAGTAACTTCGTGATGCAAAAAAAAAAAAAACTTTTTGTTTAAGAAAACTATTAATTACAGCCTAATGACAACTAGCAAATGATTTAAACTCAAACATGTTACTGGAGATAAGGTTTATCAAGAACAGCAAAGTTACTGTAATTGTGTGAATTGCAGTGTATGAGATGGTGCATAAGCGTCCACTGTGTTGGCTGATATGGAAGTAAAACAATAAAACCCATGAATATACACAAGAACAGCTGGAGAATAGCTGTCCACTGGAGTGACCACTATGCATGAAAGGGTTAATTACCGGTGGAACATGAGTCTAGTGGCATTTAGTTTCACCCCTCCAAATGACCATTAGAAAATGTAAGTGTAACGGGTCGTGTATTTGGACCCAAACTCAGGAAAAAGTCAGAAATGTTCTTTATTATGATTTGAACAGAAGCAAATTGAAGTGAGGAAGAGCTTAGGTGAGCAGGTGCATGAACCAGATTCAAACTCGAGTCTTCCAAGTGACAGGTAAGTACTCCACCTCTAGGCCAGAGGTACAGGCTGGAGTCTATGTGGAGTACAGGTAGTGGATTGAGCACACAGATTTACAAAGATGACAGATGGCTGGAGCCGGAATCTGGCTTGACCGGACTCTGACTCAGATGAATGTCCAGGGAACAGGATGCTCAGCCGGTAACTGAAGATACAGAAGTCTGTCTTGAGAAACACCGCGCAGTCATGAGCAGACGACAACCATGGAACAGGTAAATCTTAGTCAGAAACGTTAGATTGTGATTTGGTTTAATGGAGGTGGGATGAGGAGATGTAGTCAGGATCGGGCGAGGTCGGAACCAGAAAATCAGGCAAGAAAACAACTCTGGAAAGTCATGCATTTAAAGGTAGAGTAGGTGATGTTTTCCTGGAGCATTTTTTACTATGTTGCTTAAAGGTGCCGGAGACTTTCGTGACCAATTTTTCATCAGATCTGTCAAACCTCAGTCATATCCTCAGTATTACGAATCTGTAAGTGTGATTACTCACCGGAATCTCTTGCATAACTGAGCAATTTCTTAGTGCCAGTCCATGTGTTTACAAACGAGCCGGGAGGTCACTCGGGCATCTTCGGAATTTTGTCGCAACGTGCATTGTGGGAAGCAAAGGCTCGCGCAGCCACCTGACAGTGGCAGCTGAAACAAACACGATCGGAAACAGCAGGAACTCCCTTCCTTTTATGCATATTCCTCCAGCCGTTTCTGCATTTCCGTGTGTTTGTTTCATCCATATAATACCATATGGTCGGGCTGCTACTGTCAGGTGGCTGTGCGAACTTCCGTTTCCCACAATGCACGTTGCGACAAAATTCCAAAGATGCCCAAGTGACCTCCGGGCTCGTTTGTAAACTCACAGTTTGTTTATAGTGGATGGCACTAAGAAATTGTTCACCGTAATGCAAGAGATTCAGGTGAGTAATCACAGATAGACTTACAGATTGGTCATACTGAGGATATGACTGAAGTTTTACAGATTTGATGAAAAATTGGTCATGAAAGTCTCCAGCACCTCTAAAATCCCTTTCACACCCCGATTACAACCAATTAACCCTTTCATGCATAGTGGTCACTACAGTGGACAGTTACTCTACAGCTTTACTCTTGTATATTCATGGGTTTTGTTGTTTTAGTTCCGTATCAACCAACACAGTGGACACTTATGCATCATCTCATAAACTGCAATTCATACCATTACTGTAACTTTGCTGTTCTTGATTTGTTCTTGAGTGGAAATCAATTGTTAATGTTTATTTTTTGCATATTATCTCCATAAAGTGAGTAATAACTAGTATTAGAATATGTTAAAATGTGAGAAAACATCAGATTAGCTGCATTAAACATGGTTTCATTTCACTGTTTTCATATCACTTTATGATATTGGGTTTTAAATACATGTTTCTTTGCTTCAAGAATAAAATTCATGGTGTAGCTGAATGGACATCTTTGTAACTCCATGAAAAACAGGTTGATTAAAAAAAAAAAAAATTCAATCACATTGTTTTTTTTGTTTTTTTTCATGCCTAAAGAGGAATAAAAACACTCAGGAAAAAAAATCTTGATTAAGGTTCTCATAATTCATGCATGCAAGAGTTAATTAAATGCTGTAACACAAAATTTAAAAAATGTAGTCACCTGTGGAATGGACAGGACTGAAAAAACACCATCCAATCATTTTAACCGGTACATCGAAATGACTGAATGGTGATACAGGGGTTGGACAAAATAATGGAAACACCTTCACCTCAAGATGATAATGCCCCAATCCATACAGCTAGAATTGTTAAAGAATGGCATGAGGAACATTCTAATGAAGTTGAGCATCTCGTATGGCCGGCACAGTCCCCAGACCTCAACATTATTGAGCATTTATGGTCAGTTTTAGAGATTCAAGTAAGACGTCGATTTCCACCGCCATCGTCTCTAAAAGAGTTGGAGGGTATTCTAACTGAAGAATGGCTTAAAATTCCTTTGGAAACAATTCACAAGTTGTATGAATCAATACCTCGGAGAATTGAGGCTGTAACTGCCGCAAAAGGCGGACCTACACCATATTAAATGATATTTTGTTGATTTTTTAAGGTGTTTCCATTATTTTGTCCAACCCCTGTATGTCTATCAAACTCAACTGCCATTTGTACTTCCCCCCTCCCTCCTCTGTGAGTACAATCAATGCAGTGGAGGCGTGGCTTTGGGGGGGCTGGGGGGGGGGGGGGGTCTGAAGAAAGGGATTTGGACTTTTGATTTGTGTATTTTCAAAATGTAGCTTGCTCGAACCATTTTTTTTTCCAGGATCTCCTACCCTACCTTTAAAGCAAGAACAATCTAGCACTGAGTAAATGAACCAGAGCTGCTGGCTGGCCAGTTGATTAGGTACACCTGGTAGCAACAGGTGCAACTGATGTGGCTGATGAGGTGTGGAAAGGTGAGGGAGAGGACAGTCAGAGGTACTTTTAACCACACTAAGATTAGGATACTGTGGTCTGTCTTTTTGAGTATTTAAAAGCTACTAAGATTTGTAACAATATATAAAGGTAATTTATTTTGTTATAGCCTGTAAGCCATAGAAGACCCTTCACATCCAGAGGGTGGTGGAAATGGACTAATAAAGTTTGCAACCGCTGTTAAAAAAAACAAAGAAGAAGAAGAAGACATTGAGGTCTTGCCTGGGATTTAGCAAAAATGGGGAAACATCCTGATGGACTGTGTGTGCACTGCAAACAGGATCCAACTGTAAAACATGTTTTAACGGAATGTACGAAGTGCAGTGGTTGGAACTATGGGAAACAGTTGCAGCAAATCCTGGAGATGCTATTAATTTGAAAACTCAAAACTACGCTGGAAAAGCTCTACTGGACTTCCTATGAGCTACAGGGCTGGATATGAAGACATAAGCTTATCATTAAGTGAAGAGACCTCCTGAACGTGAAAGGCACCATGTACCATTGTATTTTCTGCCGGAAAATACAAGAAGAAGAAGTGAGAGGACAGTAGGTGGGAGTCCAGGTGAAACTAACTGTGGCTGACGAGGGAGGAGACAGAAGCAAAGCAGACTGTGAAAGGTAGGAACCAAAAAACTCATATAACTGATGAAAATTAAACTGCAGATGAGAGGACGTTCTAGGTATGTGCAGACATTTGCACCCATGAAAAGGGTTTTTTTTGTATTTATTTGGAATGAGTCTGAATGTATTGTCTATTGCCCAGTATTTAACCCAGTAAGACCCAGTACTACTTTTGTGACTGTTTCCAAATGAATTTTTCTGTAGATTTAACCTTTCTTAAGTGATTTATTACCATTTATTATAATATTATCCTCTGTATTTTTGCCTTTTTTCAGTGAAAATCGTGTATTTTCCAATATTCCATTTACTGACCATGTAGATGTTCATAAAAGCTCAGCATGAATTCAAAGGTTATTAAATCAGAAACACAGAAAACTGAAAAAAGTGAGTATTCCGCTGTCATTGATCCAACTTCATTGGTTTTACTGGCAAATCAGTGTTGTAGAAGATGACGGTGTCTCCACGGTAACTACAGGGCCTCTGAACGTCCACATGGGTCATATCTGATGACCATGAAAAGAAGACAAACTGCATTTTACAACAATTATTTATTGATAGGATTAACAGATCAACAGGTATTAAATATTTTAGATCAGTTGAAGGTTTTGGTTACTTTTATGTCAGGTCCCAGAAGAAATTTTCTCTACATCTAACCTTTCTTCAGTGATTTATCACCATTTATTTTAAATTTTGTCCTCTGTATTTTGTAGTTTATCAATATAAATCAGGTATTTTCCTATATTTAATTTACTGATCATGTAGATGTTCATAAAAACTAAGATTAAAGTTGAGGGTTATGATATAAAAACAGGAAACTGCAGAAAAAGTGACTTTTTCAGTAAAATATATCATTTACCGAGCATAAATCTAATTGTTTGTTTGTGTGCTTGTTTGGTCTGGGTTTAACCCCTAAAGACCCAGTGCTACTTTTATGTCAGACAGAAAAAAATTATTTGGGAACTATTTAACTTTTCTTAAGGGATTTTTCACCATGTATTATCTTCAGAAGTTTGCTCTATTTCAGTGAAAATCAGGTATTTTCTCATATTCAGTTCATGGGTCATGTACTGTAGGTGTTCATAAAAGCTCAGATTAAAGTTGATTAATATCAGAAACAGAAAAATCAAGAAAATGTGACTTTTTCAACAAAATCGATCATTAACTGAACATAAACCAAGTGTGTCCATCCACTGTCATTGATCCAACTCCCCAGCTTTTACTGGTGAATCAATGTTGTAGAAGATGACGGTGTTTCTATGGCAGTGGTTCCCAACCTTTTTTGGCTCGTGACCCCATTTTATCATCACATATTTCTGACAACCCCAGACATTTAAAACAGACATTTTTTTTTTTTTTTTTTTTTTTTTTTTGGGGGGTGTTAAAATTAATTTGTTTTTGATCATGTAATACTTTGCTGTACTATGTTGCAAATAAATGATCATTTTAGATGACATATAGGCTATATACCATACCATACCAACTTTAGTTATGAAGCGCTTTAAGAACTTTACAGCAGGCCAAAGTGCCGTACACGAATCATAAAACAAGGGGATAAATAAGTAAAACAGTGATAACACAGGGTGCAAAGCGGGCTAAGAACAACATAATATAACCATCATAAAAACAAAGACAAATTAAAATCTGGTAAAAACAACATAGGAAATTAAAAAACCAAACAACTATCTCACTCATTATTAAAATATAATAATATAATAATTTAATGTATATTATTATGGATGGATTATGGACGGAGGCAGAAAAGCCAGGTGTAGATTACTGCACAAAGGGAGAATTTGATTTTCCTTGGTCAGGATATGTACAGTCAATCCAGCTTGGATTTACAAGGCTGATAATTAATAAACAAACTATGAATTATGAAAGAGCTGCAGCATCTTAAACCGACCACAATGAACATTTGACAGATAAACAGTACCACAGTGCTTCAGTTACAGCTTCAGTTTGTCGTGTCTTTTATGGAAATTGCAGGTGACCCCATTTGAATTCCAGGTGACCCCACGTGGGGTCCCGACCCCAAGGTTGAAAAACACTTTTCTATGGTAACTGTGGAGTCTCTGAACGTCCAAATGGGTCATATCTGATGACCATAGAAAGATGTCAAACTGCATTTTACACCAATTATTTACATGTATTGATAGGATTAGTGGATCAACAGGTATTAAACAGATTAGATCAGTAGAAGGTTTTGGTCTCCAGTGGCTGTTTGGGTCTGTAAGGGTTAAATACGACCAGCACAAATCTGTAATTAGTTCATGTTGGGTCTTGCAGTTGGTGTGTGGTGATATTATGCACCGGATCCTTAATAATTGTGTGTACAATACTGACCTGAGAATTAACTAGGCCACAGACAGCAGGTTCTGAGGAACACAGTTTACTGAGCTGCAGTATCTGCATGTTTTTGTTCTGAAGGACATGATGATCTAATCCTGGTTTATCCTGATACACTCATGCTGTAAATCATTAAGGTTTAAATTTATCTTTTATTAGCACTGAGTGGGATTTCACATAATTTAGGTTACAGCTCAAAAACATATTTTTAGAGTGCATCACCTCATTTATAACCTTTACTGAAAGAATACAAACAGAGAAATATTACCCACCTCCAGCTGCTGTATTTGTTCAGTGTTTCTGTGACTGACAGAAAGTGTCTCAGATGTAATGTTTTACATGAGAAAATGATTCTTTGTGTCACCTCCGGGTAAAAAAAGTGATTGATCATGATTCTGCTGACATATGGTGATATTTCAGGCCACAGTTGGAAGAAAAAAAAAAAAAAAAAAGCATGTCTATTCCTTGAGTGGAGGCTCATACCTCTTTAATGTGTTCTTTGAAAATGGCTTTTGGGGTGGATGCCTCTTGGATGACCTTCAACATGATGAATTCTTCCACAGAAACACTGTGAGGTATTGCGACATTACTCAGAATACACATTGAAAAGTCATGTAATGTCTGATGCAAGTTAAGCTCCATTTTGATTTTATAAAATGACTGAGGAAAATTTATTCCTTCCTATTCATTGTATACAGGGTGTACCAAAAAAAAAACTAGGGATGCACCAATACCACTTTTTTCCAGACCAAGTACTTACATTTGAGTACTTGCCGATACCGAGTACCGATACGAGTACTTAATAATCCCATTCCATTTCTTAGTTCCTTTTGTAAATGTGCTTTATTGTTGTTGTCATTAGTCTGACTGGAACAAAGTGCTGCTACTGACATTTAATGTGTTGGAATGAGCGTTTGTCAATTAATCCACCAGGGGGCGCCGCTCTTAACCCTTTCATGCACTGTCCACTACAGTGGACAGTTCTTCTCCAGCTGTTCTCTTGTATATTAATGGGTTTTGTTGCTTTAGTTCCGTATCAGCCAACACAGTGGATGCTTATGCACCATCCCATACACTGTAATTCAGACCATTACTGTAACTTTACTGTTCTTGATAAACCTGATCTGCAGTAACATGTTTGAGTGTAAATCAATTATTTGTTAGACAAGAAGGTTTTTTTTTTTGCATATTGTCTCCATGAAGTGAGTAATTACTAGCATTAGAATATGTTAAAATGTGAGAAGACTTCAGATTAGCAGCATTAAAAATGTTTTTATTTCATTGTTTTCATATCACTTTCTGATATTGGGTTTTAAACACATGTTAATTTACTTCAAAAATTAAATGCATGGATATTTTTGTAACTCCATAGAAAAAAAAAACTCGATCGCATTGTTTTTTTCATGGCTAAACACTGAAGAAAAAAATCTTGACTAAGATTCTCATAATTCGTGCATGAAAGGGTTAATTAACCATACTGGACAAATACCATGAAGAAAAGTAAAGTTTTTTGAGAAGAAGAAGAAAGTCAGTAATAACAAACATGTAGACGACAGAGGTAACACTAATGTGATACTAATATTGCAGCGTTTTCACTGGTAAGGTTTAACAGCTTAGCTTCAGCAGGAAGAGAAAAGAGAAATGAGTGATAAGTTTTGTTTTCACTTCCGCTGGCGGCGGTCCACACCGCTCCGTACCCCCAGTGGTATTCTCTGTCTGGGTACGCATCCACCAGCACCTGGAAAATGGATGGAATGTACGCAGAGGACGGACAGAACGCTGCGTCCGTATCTGTCTGTGTCTTTAACGTTACTTGCAGTCAGCGTTACTTTTATCACCGTCATTTATTTTGAAAAATCTCCACACTCTTCACACTCCACACACATTATTCCACCGCTGCGTACCTGCTGCACTGAACTGGGAATGTCACACGGCCGTAAGTGGTATCGGTGCATTTGTATTGGATTACTTTTACAAGTACGAATACGAGTACACACACTGAGTTTCGGAGCCGATGCCCAATACTCGTATCAGTATCTGTGCATCCCTAAAAAAACCCTATACATTTTGAAAACTTACCCTCAGTTCCGCATTTGATCATTTTTGGAATTTTCTTTCATGGACGTCAGTAGGTAGGGGATTGGTGGATATTTGCCCAAATTTACAGACCCAGGTTTTCATACATGAGTGAGCAGGGGCAAATTACACAATCCAAGTTAAAACTGGTTTGTGTGAAGTAGCGGTAGGATTTAAATCCAATCAAAGGTCATGGGAGGGAACAGTGGGCATCCATCTTGTTTTCCACCCTAACTCTAACCCTAACTTGGCCTGTCCTCAGTGACAGTTCCAGGCCTAAACAAGTTGAATTAACTTTGAAAGGCAGGAACAGCTGGCATGGGTAAAGAAATGAAATTGACATGGTGGCCAAAGTGTTAATGCTGTAACCTGGCAACTTTGTGGAAAACAAGATGGATGCCTATTGTCCCCTCCCATGAGCTTTGATTGGATTTAGATCCCACCGCTACTTCACACAAACCAGTTTTAACTTGGATTGTGCAATTTGCCCCTGCTCACTCATGCATGAAAACCTGGGTCTGTAAATTTGGACAAATATCCACCAATCCTCTACCTACTAACATCATAAAAGAAAATTCCCAAAATTATCAAATCATCATCTTTATTTGCAGACTTGGGAGTCCATTTAAAAACAAACAAGCAAGCAATCAACAAACAGAATAAATTTAAAAACACAGGTTAAAAATACAGACAAAACATCATCAATATTAAAAAAGACAACTGTACCAGTGTCGCCACAGGGATGACTGGTGTCGCACCGAACTATGACTGGGATTTGTCAAAAGCCTTATGATGGAATTCTGAGAATCATTCAATCGACAGATAAATTTGTACATTAAGTTTCTCATAAGAGCCTGAAAAGTGTTAACTCCTGCATTGCAGAGTAACTCACTTGCACTAGTCCATCAAGGTTTTTTAAACAGTATTCTCATGGAATCATTCTATGCAACTTTGAGCTTCTGTAAGCTAGCCTTTTTAAAGCTGGCCCACAAGGGGGCAGTATAAAGAGGAATGCAATATGATCTGACGAGATTTTTCTCGACATTTTCTGAACACATTGAGAATTTTCTTGCCAACATGTTAGCCTGGGCATGTAACATCCGACAGTGCCTGTACATATTATCATCGGAATAAAGTGACCTAAATACTTTATTTTGGTGCTCACACTCAGCACCTGTCCTGACAGGTGACACCAAAACTGTGCTCTTTGTAGCATTGTATTAGACTTCATACACTGTAACAAAAAAAAAAAAAAAAAAACAGTTTAAAATACAGTTTTGTGCCCTAACTTTACATGAGATTTTGCTTCTTCTTCTTTTTTTTTTTTTTTTTTTGACTTTTTAATGTTTAATAAAGAATATTTACATGTATTAAAACAATCAAATTGCCTATAAATATATAAAAATAATTTTCAATGAGACTAAGTTGTACAATCCACTGATAAAAACTGTATTTGGACAGTTTATCAGTGCTTATACATGTTATACATTCACAAAAATACATTTATTCAACATTTTTGTTGTGAAACCTCCCGTAATTACACAAGATATTTGTCAGTTAGCAAACAAGTCTTGTTAAACTTACAGAACAAATACTTCTTTAGATGTTAATTGTCAGTAATTTTATCTGGTTTTAATATTTTTTTTTACAGTATTAAACTTTAAACTAACAGTTTGATCTCATAAATAGAAAATAAATATTTGTGAAATTATGATACATTTGCAAATGTATTTTAACTGTATTTTTCTGTGAAAAAAGAAAAATTTGGTTTTAAAATATGGAAATTGTTTGGTTTTTTCACAGTTACAGTTTTTTCATCTTATTTTACATTTGACATGTAAAATCAGTCTGTTTTTGTAATTTCATTGATATTTTCCTGTATCTTAAAAATTCAGGAAAAATCTGTAAAATAAACAGTGAAAATTCTGCTAAATTACAGATTTTTTTTGCAGTGTATGCAAGACGTGGAAGTGGGGGTAATTTTTCAAAATGTGTATATATATATATATTTTATTTTTTTTTTGGGGGGGGGGGGGTGGTACACCCTGTATATCATGTTTAGAGGGAAAACAACATTCACATAAGTTTTACACAAAGCACATGCGCCGTCCCAGATGCATAATAGATGGCTAACAGTCGATCAGGGAGATGAGTCTCTGCAGCCGCCTATGAAATGGAGTTTGCACTTGTAACACGCTGTTGGAAGCTTTTGCAGGTGTGTAAATATGTATGTATATAGTACAGTGGGTCAGTCATGGAGAAAACCAAGCTAATATAGCATGCATGGTTTTAAGACGGTGTATGCATCCAAATGGGTTTGTTTTTATTACTGCACAGTAGTAGTAGATGGAGCTTGGCACAGTGTAATGGAACTCCCACCATACCCTCCATCCCAGGGGTTGGGATCTGTCTGATACTATTAATAATGACATTCTGCTCTCCAACCAATTAATCAGCAGCTGGAACTGAAAATAGACGTACTTCACTGAAACATAGAAGAAGGAGGAGGAGGAGGTGGAGGAGGGGAGTTGCTTATGTTGCACAATACACTCATAGATTCAGTATGGAACAGGCAGTATGGGTGAGGAGGAGACAAGTGGATGCTGCATAAATCCCACTGCACTATTGTTGGAATGTTGCAACCAAGGCTACAGAAATGTATAGCAGACGAATAGTAGAGCACTTATATAGTGTGGAGGTGTTATATAACATACATATTTTATACACTTACATAACTTTATGGTTTGTATTCAGATTCGATACAGACAGGCGACAAATTATTCAAGCTCTTCTTGCAGCGTGCGGTGGCCCGACATCTCACTAAGACGCTTGGTTTTCCCTTTAATCAACCAATAATTTAGAAATATCTGAGTCTGACATCCTGAAGACCCTCGACAACTAGAACGGGTAAATTACTTAAAGGGGTCATATTTAGCTAAATGAACTTTTATTAGTCTTTGGTTCATTTATTTGTGTATTTGTGGACCCTAATAGTTCATAAAGTTTGAATTTGAACCCTCCAGGTGCTGCAAAGCTGTCTTTATATTCAAGTGGATTTCTACAACCTGTTTTAATTCCTGCTTAACCCTTTCATGCATGAATTATGAGAGCCTTAATTAAGTTTTTTTTTTTTTTTTTTTTTTTTTAGTGTTTTTATTACTCTAGGTCACAGGTGTCAAACATGCGGCCCAGGGGCCAAAACCGGCCCGCCAAAGGTTCCAATCTGGCCCGCAGGATGAATTTGCAAAGTGGAAGTTAGGGTATCAAACTCAAAATTAACTAATGAATAATGACACCAATTTTTTTCTCTTTGATTTAGTGCAAAAAATATTAAATTATGAAAATGTTTGCAATAACATACTATCCTTTAAAATAAAATGTGAATAACTTGAACAAAATGAAGAAAATTAAGTGCAATTTTGACAATTTTCTGACTGTTGTGCATATGTTTAAATGATAAGTCAAGGCATAATATTGATGAAATTGTACTTATATTTCTTAACAAGTTTCATTTTTTTCAATTTTTTTTCAAATTTTTTTTCTTTTTTTTTTTTTACATTTTTTAAATTTTTATTTATTTATTTTTATTTTATTTAGTTTTATTTTTTTAATTTTATTTATTTATTTATTGTTTGTATTTTTATATTTTTTTTAAAATTTATTTATTTATTTATTTATTTTAATTTTTTTAATTTTTATTTATTTTTATTTCATTTTTTTCAGGTTATTCACATCCCTTTTGTTTGAATAGTTTGAAAATGTAAATATTGGCATAACTGAACATTATTTTTTGCATTAAAACAATTTGAAGTCATCATTTTTTATTGGTTATCATGCTATTATTTTACTGGTCTGGCCCACTTCAGATTAAATTGGGCTGAATGTGGCCCCGGAAGAAAATGAGTTTGACACCCCTGCTCTAGGTATTAAAAAAAAAACAAAAAACAATGCAGTTGACATTTTTTATGAACCTATTTTTCATGGAGCTGCAAAAATATCCATTCAGCTGGACACCGTGCATTTAATTTTTGAAGCAAAAAAACCATATTTACTGATATACTGTGTGAAAACTATGAAATAAAAAGATTTTTAATGCAGCTAATCTGATGTTTTCTCACATTTTAACATACACTAATACAGGTCATTACTCACTTCATGGAGATAATATGCAAAAAAGAAACCATTTTGTTGAAAAAAAAACAAAAACAAAGAACTTTTAATTACAGTCTAATAACAAGAACCACCACTTGATTTACTCTCAAACATGTTACTGCAGATCAGGTTTATCAAGAACAGCAAAGTTACAGTAATGGTATGAATTGCAGTGTATGGGATGATGCATAAGTGTCCACTGTGTTGGCTGATATGGAACTAAAACAACAAAACATGAATAGACAAGAGAACAGCTGGAGAACAGATGTCCACTGTAGTGACCACTATGCATGAAAGGGTTAATTTGTTGTGTGTATAACTAAGTATGTCATGACATTTGCACATATAAGGTCAAGACTTCCGCTAACATTTCTCAGAGTACGCCATAATTGTTTGTCAGCAGCAGCGGTTGTAGTCCACACTGAAAATATGTCCAAACTTCAAGTCGATTACCTAACCCAGGGGTTTAGTTCAGGGGCCACATTCAGCCTGATTTTTTTCTCAAGTGGGCCGGACCAGTAAAATAATAACAGTGAAAAAAGTAAAATTCTATTATGATCAGGTTTACATCTACAAAGTTTCCTCAAAAATCTGAATAACGTGAACAACTTGAATTGTCTTAAGAAAAACAAATGCAATTTTAACAATATTATGCCTCAGTTTATCAGTTTATCGTTTACACATGTGCATTACAATCACGCAAAACATTTAGTAACAGGCAGAATATTGGTAAAATTGCATTTACTTTTCTTAAGACATTTCCGTTTGTTCATATTTGTTCAAGTTATTCACATTTTTTCTAAACGTATAGTTTGGTAATGTAAACATTTTCATGTAGTTTTCCTTTTTTTACACCAAAAAAACAGAAAATTTGGGGTTGTCATTATTTATAGGTTATTATGATAGCATTTTACTGGTTCTGACCCACTTTAAATCTAATTGGTCTGTATGTGTCTGTATGTGGAACCTGAAATAAAATGATTTTGACACCATTGATTGTTAATATCTTCAGTGTAATTTTTTACAATTTGTCAATTCCTCCTGCGGGCCAGATTGGACCCTTTGGTGGGCCGGATTTGGCCCCCAGACCGCATGTTTGATACCTGTGACCTAAAATGTTCAGTTGTTGGTTGAACGGGACAGAGCAGCACAGCCAACAACCTGGTGGGGGTGGGGTGTGAAGTGGCTCATTTGCATTTAAAGGGCCAGTGCTCAAAACGACCTTTCTGGTGTCATTACTCAGAAATAGGGTTGAAGATGGACCTGTGGAGTTGAATTAATGAAGAATTCAGACCAAAGTATAGCATTTACAGTTTATGTAGACCACAGGGAAATGATTTAAAATGCATAATTCCATTTCAAAAAAGCAAAATATCACTCCTTTAAAGGTGCATTACAGGGGACTTCAAGTGGCTGAAGACCCGATTTCACATCCTCACATCCGCATGTGGGGTACCACAGGGCTCTATTTTAGGGCCCCTTATTTCTTTTATACACTGTATATAAATTATAACGGCAGCTGTTAAATATGTGTGGGGGTATGTGGGGTAGGGGCAGCAGCTATATATGTGGGGGTGCGGTCCATAATTCAATTCAATTCAATTCAATTCAACTTTATTTGTATAGCCCAATATCACAACAAGGTTATCTCAAAGGGCTTTACAGAGTCAGTTAGAGTAAACAACAGTCAAATGAACAGCAAGAAAATGAGTAGTGTCCAGGGCATCCCCCGTCCTTAGACCCTCCTTCTCGGCAAGGAAAAACTCAAAACCCAGTGGGAAAAGGGAGAAACCTCGGGGAGAACCACAGTGAAGGAGAGATCCACTCCCATGGACGGACAGGCTATAGATGCAGCAGGACTGATGGACGTCCATTTGCAGATGTAGTTCTAGTCTACAAGGATGCAGTAGGGTGGACACATGGGGGGTCCATCCCGCTGGATGAGACAGGCAGGGGCGAGGAGGCCCATCCACAGTGGTGAGGCCGAGGACGTCTATCCAGACAGGTGGGGGAGGGGGTCAGGACACAGGACAGGGCAGGACACAGATGGGTCAGCGCAGATCCTGCCATCATTGGCTCCCAAGTGGTTACAACTGAAAAAGTAGCCACTCCCCCGGAGGGGAGTGGGGAAAGGGGACATCGGGTGAATAGCACTGCACAAACTAAGTTGGCTAAATATTAAAAATATAAGTGCAGACCAGAATGGTACGTAGAACCAGAAACAGGAGATAAGACTCAGTGCCTGTACTTCCCCCAGCATTCTTGCTCCTAGGGCAGCTTAGACTGAACTGTGGGTTCAGTCTGGTTTGAACTAGCCTGACCATAAGCTTTTTCAAATAGGAATGTTTTTAGCCTGACCTTAAATGTAGAGACTGTGTCGGCCTCTTTAATGTTAACTGGAAGCTGATTCCATAAAACAGGAGCTTGGTAACTAAAGGCTCTAGCTCCTACTGTACTTTTACAGACCCTGGGAACTACCAGTAGACCTGCATTCTGAGAACGAAGGGTTCTGTTGGGATGGTACGGCACCAGAGCATCTCTGAGATAAGAGGGGCCCATACCATTAATGGTCTTGTATGTGAGGAGGAGGATTTTGAATCTAATTCTAAACTCAATTGGAAGCCAGTGAAGGTTTTGGAGCACAGGGGTGATGTGTTCTCTTCTATTTGTTCCTGTTAGTAGTCTCGCTGCCGCGTTCTGAACCAGTTGATAACTTTTTAGAGAGCTTTTAGGACATGCTACGAGAAGGGAGTTGCAGTGATCTAATCTAGATGTAACAAACGCATGAACTAATTTTTCTGCATCATTTTTAGAAAGAATATTTCTAATTTTGGCTATGTTGCGCAGGTGGAAGAAGGCGGTTCTGCAGGCTTGGTTAATATGTGGTTTAAATGATAGATCTGGGTCAAATAGAACTCCTAGGTTTCTAACTGTGGTGCTAGAGGCTACACTCACATTGTCCAGAGTGACTATCTGGTCAGATAGGGAGTCTCTTGCATTTTTAGGGCCTATTATAATGACCTCTGTTTTTTCAGGGTTAAGTAAAAGATAATTAGCGCTCATCCAGGTTTTAATGTCACGGACACAGGAACTTAGTTTATCTACTTGTCTGGTCTGATCAGGTTTAATCGATAAATACAGTTGTGTATCATCTGCGTAACAGTGAAACTTAATGCCATGTTTTCTAATAATGTTACCTAAAGGCAGCATGTATAGTGTAAACAAAATGGGCCCGAGGACCGACCCTTGTGGCACGCCGCAACTAACTCTGGAATATGTTGATGATTGTTGGTTTACATTAACAAACTGGTACCTATTAGATAAATAGGATTTAAACCAGCAGAGGGCTGCTCCTCTAATGCCTATGTCCCATTCTAATCTCTGCAGTAAGATACTGTGGTCGATAGTGTCAAAAGCTGCACTCAGGTCCAATAAGACCAGGATCGAGACCAAACCATCGTCAGCAGCTAATAACAAGTCAGGTTATACAAATAACAGGTCCATAACTAATGTAACTAACGCTGTTGTACATACTTTCAACATTCAACTCCTAGCCTCTACGCCTCTATTATACAGCGGAACTTGCACGAAATTTTCACAACTTCTAACCTGTATCCACTGGACCCCCTCCACTGCTCTATGGGCCCCCCAGAAATGCTGGGCCCCATGAATTTGTCACGTTTACCCCCCCTTTACGGCACCGCACATTATAGATGATGACTGAATAAACCTAAACCTATGTTATTTGCTTGTGTTATCACAGATCCAGTGTCATTTTGATTGTGTATATTTAGTGTCATACAGTTATTTGACAGCTAAACCCAGGTCCAAAAAACAATCATTCTATCAGGTGTTTGTGAAATAAACTCATATTGGTAGTGTTGGATGCAGAAGGAAAAGACAGTCCAACTGAAAGTAGAACATAAGCTACATCATATGAATAATACACTGTAAAAAAAACAAAAAACAGTAATATTCCAGCAGCTGGGGTGCCAAAAAAAATACTGTTGAATAACGAAAAATAACCATCTCATAAAAATACGGTAATTTTCCATAATTAAAATACAGGGGTTTTTTGCCCCAACTTTACATGAGATTTTGCTTTTTTTTTTTTTTTTTTTTTTTTACTTTTTAGTTTTTAATAAAGAATATTTACATGTATTAAAACAATCAAATTACCTATAAATGTATATAAATAATATTCAATAAGACTAAGTTGTACAATCCACTGATAAAAACTGTATTTGGACAGTTTATCAGTGCTTATACATGTTATACATTCACAAAAATATATTTATTCAACATTTTGTTGTGAAACCTCCCGTAATGACACAAGATATTTGTCAATTAACAAACAAGTCTTGTTGAACTTACAGAACAAATACTTCTTTTACGGTAAATTGTCAGTAATTTTCTCATTTGATTTTTTTTTACAGTATTAAACTTTAAACTAACAGTTTAATCTCATGAATAGAAAAGAAATATTTGTGAAATTGCAATACATTTGCAAATGTATTTTCACTGCACTGTGGAAAAAAGAAAAAATGCCTTTTAAAAAATGGAAATTTTATGGTTATTCACAGTTAGTTTTTTCCTGTTATTTTGCATTTGACGTGTAAAATCGGAGTCTATTTTTGTCATTTCATTGATATTTTCCTGTATCTTAAAAATACAGGAAAAATTTGTAAAATAAACAGTGAAAATTTTGTTAAATTACAGATTTTTTTTTTTTTTACAGTGTATGAATGGACGTGCTCCTTGTGTTGTCAGATGTCTATGGTCCAAATTCAGCATAAATTTAACACCAGGGCTAGTGTCCGTTCATGTCTAACCCCTTGAGTCAATAAACATAGTCTGGAGTTCTTCATATTCTACTGGTGCCATGTTGTGGAATGACCTTCTATTAAACATTCAGTTGTTAATAATAGTCAGGTTAGGACTGTCTTATAGAGGAGGGTAAGAGAGAAAAATGTTGCAGTGGTGTTATTGTAGCTTTCCACTATGTGTTTTTTTTTTTTTTTTTTGGGGTGTATTTTGGATGTTCCGGTTGTTGGGTTTTTGTCTTGAATGCCCACTGTTTACTGTTTTCTGCCTTTTTTTAGCGCCTTGGGACTATTTTGGAAAGGCGTGTTTACATCGCATCAATAAATCAATTGGAAACAAAAACACAATAAAAATATGTTATATTTCATTTCTGCAAATACTCTATAGGACTAATAAAATGGTGTCTCACTAAAAAAACAGGGCAGCCAAAAACTAATTCTATACTAAAGCAAGTTAGAGAGGATTAAGAATAAAAACTGTACATGAAACAAAAGTTAGAGGTTTATACGAAAGGCAAAATCTGAGATAATTATGTTTGGAGAGCCATTAATGAGGATTTTATCCTTTGGCCACGAAATTGAGGTCAAGCATTAAATTTGAGGGTGAGGTTAGATGAAGGTTATGGTTAGATATGTCGTTTTTATATGATTAAATAAATGTAAATGGAGTTAATGTCTCTTAACCCTGGAAAATAGTGAGTCTGTTTGGGGTTCTTCAGTTATGACAGTGAAAACATAAGTGAATGTAGCATTAAATAGGTCAATATTTAAAAATATGTTTGTAGTTCTTTAGAACAGTTTAATTTATTAAAGATTATTATGTAAATTGTGTCTCCCATCACATGTCTAAGAGCCCCCATTTATAAGCTGCTTCTGGGGTGTCCTATTACAAAATGTATCTTGTAAATGAATTGTCGATTTTGACTGTTTGTAAAAATTTTGAAATTGATTGATTGATTTAACCCATAAAGATCCACTGCTACTTTTGTGGCTGTTGCCGAATGAATTTTTCCTCTATTTTAACCTTTAAGTGATACAATATATCACCATTTACTCCAATATTATCCTCTGTATTTTGCATTTTTAAGTGAAAATCCGGTATTTTCCTATATTTAACTCACTGATAATATAGATATTGATTAAAGCTCAGATTAAAGGTAAGACTTATTTTATCCAAAACAGAGAAAACTCAAGAAAACAATCTATTTTGCTGCAAAATATATCATTTACTGAACATGAAATAAGTGTCTCCATCCACTGTCATTGATCCAACGCCATTGGTTTTACTAGTGAATCAATGCTGTAGAAGATGACGGTGTTTCCATGGTAACTACGAAGCCTCTGAATGTCCAAATGGGTCGTATTAGATGACCAAACAAACTGTATTTTACACCAATTATTTACATGGATTGATAAGATTATTGGATCAACAGTTATTAAATATTTAGATCAGTAGATGATTTTGGTCTCCAGTGGATGTTTGGGTCTTTATGGGTTGAAATAGAATTTAATAAATTAAATGTAAAACTCAAAACTACAATGAGAAATGAAATAAAAGCAAAATACAATTGTGGGTCAAACTAGCTTTGGTTTTGTTTCCTTGCTGTTGATAGTTAATTCACAAATAACAGTTTTGTAAATCAATGTCTTTTTCAGTAAATCAAGGTTTCCCACATAATACCATACAAAAGCTCGATAAAAATCTGAACAAAACTAGCCGATTTCTGAAAATAAAAAGAAAACTATTGTATGCTAAAAATAAAGCTGAAATCAAAACACTGCAAAAATCTAAATCTTACCAAGTACATTTTTGTCATTTCTAGTCCAAATGTCTCATCACACTTAAAATAAAACATAATCATCTAAAGAGTAACTTTCAGTGAGATATAAGAACTTCTTTTTAGACAATAGATCTTGGAAATCTTATTTCAAGAAATCTTACCAAGATAATTTTTTACTTGTTCCATTGGCAGATTTTTTGCTTAATACAAGATTTTTGTTGCTGAATACTACCGGATGTAGTTTATATTTGATAAGTATATTACTGCTAAGAAATGGACAGTTTTTATTTTGTGTGTGTGTGTGTGTGTATTATTGTTATGGAACGGATAGTTCACTTTATTTTTTATATGTGTATTATTGTCATGAAAAGGACAGAGTTTATTTTTTGTTTTTCTATATGGGTATTATTGTTATGAAATCGACAGTTTACTTGTTTATTTTTTATATGGGTATTATTGTAATGAAAAGGACAGAGTTTATTACTATTTTTTTATATGGGTATTGTTGTGAAAAGGACAGTTTATTTTTGTTTGTTTTTTTAGACGGGTATTTGTTATAAATTGGGTATACTTTATTTTTGATACGTATATTACTGCTAAGAAATGGATAGTTTTTTTGGGGGGGGGTTGTGTATTATTGTTGTGGAACAGATAGTTTACTTTATTTTGGATATGTGTATTATTGTTCTGAAAAGGACAGAGTTTATTTTTGTTTTTCATATGTATATTATTGTCATGAAATGTACAGAGAATATTTTTGTTTTTGTATATGGGTATTTGTTATAAATTGGGTATAGTTTATTTTTGATACGTATATTACTGCTAAGAAATTGATAGTTTTTTGGGGGTTTTTTTGTTCATTATTGCTATGGAACGGATAGTTTACTTTTGTTTTTGATATGTCTATTATTGTTATCAAATGGACAGAGTTTATTTTTGTTTTTCATATGTGCACTATTACTGCTACGAAAAGGACAGAGTTTACTTTAATGTGAAATGCTGCTGCAAAACGGCCAATCTATCCTAGATATGTCCAGAAATGTTGTGTTTTGTGTCAGAATTTTGGGTCAATTGAAGGATTATGAATTAAACTTCATCCCGCTCCTTTTCAAATGTTGAACTTTCTTTTTATATAATCCTTTCCTTGTTTGGTTTTAATGCAAATTGGAAATAAATAAACAAACAAACAACTACATGATGAGAACATTAAAAATGAATGCAAAACGCAGTGTTCAGTATGTTGATAACTCACTCAGGAAAGGTCAAATGTAGAAAAAAAAAAAATCATTTGGAAGTTGTGACAGAAATAGTTGGAGGTCTTTGAAGGTTGATGTACATCTTTGCAGCGTCCTGGAACCAGTGCGTACATGTGTGTTTATGTCCTATTGTAGTGCGCTGCAGTGTAGGCGTGCAGTTCAGGAGAGTCAGTACTTTGAAATCCCACTCGGCACCGACTTTTTATTCCTATTTTTTGAAGGCTAGAAAAACTCGGCGGCAAGTAATCGTTGAGTCATTGGTATTGATCAACAACCCTATTAGCGGTGTCCCCTTCACTATACATTACATAACATTTGGTGCAACGGGGCAGTAAAAATTGCACTTATCACCATTTAAAGGAGTTTCCACTTGTCGGAAAGGGGAGCTACAGTGACAAATCTTGCAAATTGAATAACTCACGGAGATTATGTTCTCTAGAAAATGAAGGCCCTGAAATGCAAGCTCAGTCTTAGTGGAAAGTTGAGGAGGGGGGCGGGTGGTGGCGACGACTAAGTGCTCCCAATGTGAACTGCATAAATATTTAGCTGATGCCTTAAGGAGTGTGTGCTGCAGTGCTGTGTGTTTGGCCTGTCACCACTGTCTTTATGATGTTATTATATTTTCTCTGTGAACTCCGAGGTCATGGTAAAGGGTGGTGATGATGATGGCTGTGATATTTTGAGGCCTATCCTTTTGTATTTTGAGTATTTTGATGTCGGCTATTGTCAGTGAGGGTTTTGATGAAATGGGAGCGTGTCAGTTCTTCGTTTTGTTTCGGCCTCTGCTGAACTATTCTTTCACGAACGTTGTCTGAGAAGGATTCGAGACATTAAAGGTGGAGTATGAGATGTTAGAAAAATGGCTCGGGTAACTGTATAACAGGAATATAATAGAAAACGGTATAATAGTTTAACATTGTGGGCCTGAAAGAATATACTACTACCGTATTTTCCGGATTATAGAGCGCACCTGAATATAAGCCACACCCACCAAATTTTAAAAGAAAAAAATATTTGTACGTATATAGCGGGAGTGTCAAACTCATTTTACTTCAGGGGCCACATTCAGCTACACTGTAAGCCCGGAATTTGTATTCACTAAAATGCTTTAATTACAATGCGCTTAAATGATTTAAGTTTTATGATGTTACTATAAAATGTTCAGTATATTCTACTAATTTGTAGACATAGTTGAAAGTACAAAAAAGTTTAAGTTGAATGGAATTAAATCACTAAGTTTTAGTCATGACCACACCTTTTAACCATGCAAACCAGCAAACAAAAACATAATATAAAACAAACATGACCAACAAATTGGTAATTCCTTTTCAAAATTGCCAAAGTTCTGCCTCCTGAATCATTAATAACATTCTTGTACACTGTAAGCCCAGACTTTGTATTTACTAAAATGCTTTAATTACAATGCACTTAAATGATTTAAGTTTTATGATGTTACTATAAAATGTTCAGTATATTCTAATTTGTAGACATAGTTGAAAGTACGAAAAAGTATAAGTTGAAATGGAATTAAATCACTAAGTTTTAGTCATGACCACACCTTTTTATCTTCGCATTGCATTGTGGGTATTGGGCATGTTGTTAAAAATGTGTTATTTTTCTGTGCAGGGGTTCAGCGGGGTTGTGGTGTTAGTGTTAATTTGGATTTAATGTGTGTATGTCAGTGTTTATTGGCCTTTTTGTGTTTGTTTTTGTATTTTTGTAGAGCTGCACCATGAGTCAGAGCCATAGGAAGAACTATGGCTTTCCTGTTCATCTAAGACTGTTATTGTACCATAAAAATGTTAATGTCTTGTCAAATTAAAAGCACTTCCTGTACTGACAAATGACGTTGAGCTAACTTCCATTTATGCTACAATGTATTAAATTGAATAGGTTCGTAACTATTTAGGTCAGGAATAGGATTTTGAGTTTGATTATCTAAAAAAAAAGTTGGTTAATCAATGATAAATTAATCTGGCTGCAATTGAGAAAATTAGTCAGTGTAAACTAAAATGCTGAGTTGAATGGTTGGATAGTGGGGTTGATTTTACAACAGATTTAAAGTACAAATAACTTTTAGTCTTTTAGTGTTTTCTGCTTAATAGTTTAAGTTCAATACTTTTAGCATTAAAGTTGAACCTACTTAAACCAATTGATTAGTCGATCATTGCTCAAATCATTTAAGTGCAATCACTTGCCTCAAATTTTTTGAGTAAACTCTACTTATTCGGGCTTACAGTGTAAATTTGATCTGAAGTGGACCGAACCAATAAAATAATGACATTATTTATATATTATTATGTTTACTCCAAAATTTTCTCTGTTTTAGAGTGAAAAACGTAAAATTAAACAATGAAAAATGTTTACATCTATAAACTATCCTTTCAAACAATGTGAGTAACATGAACAAACTGAAAAAATAAGTGTAATTTTAACAATATTCTGCTTCAGTTTATCATTTACACGTGTACATTATAACTTACAGATCACAGTGGATCTACAAATACACAAAACATTTAATATCAAGCAGAATACTGTTAAAATTACACTTCTCTTAAAACATTTCAGGTTGTTCACATTTGTTCAGGTTATTTACATTTTTTGTGAAATTATACTTTGTTTTAGTGTAAATACATGAAAATATTTACATTTACAAAGAGAAAAAATTGGAGTTGTGAATATTTATAGGTTATTATGATAGTATTTGACTGGTCCTGCCCACTTGAGATTGAATTGGTCTGAATGTGGAACCTGAACTAAAAGGATTGTTCATATCTTAGTGTAATTTTTGCATTTCACAACTTCATCCCAAGGGCCAGACTGGACCCTTTGGTGGGCCGGATTTGGCCCCCGGGCCGCATGTTTGACACCTGTGATATATAGGCTGCACCTGACTTCGAGTTCAGGTTTGATGGGTGGAGTTGCAGCAAGAAAGCCATTGCTGAGACTTCAAAATAAGAAAAAGAGGCTGGCCTGGGCCATGAAACACCGCCAGTGGACTACTGAAGACTGGAAGAAGGTGTTATGGACTGATCAAACCTGCAACTGGAAGTCTGCTTTTCACAGCTGAAAATGAATACTAGGTATTACTGAGATAATATGCAGAAAAACCAACTACTTCTTGTTAAAAAAAACAAAAACAAACTTGCTAATAACAATTACACTCAAATATGTTACTGAAGATCAGGTTTATCACGAACAGGAAAGTTACTGTAAGGCACAGGTGTCAAACATGTGGCCCGGGGGCCAAATCCGGCTCGCCAAAGGGTCCAGTCCGGCCTGCGGGATGAATTTGCGAAATGCAAAAAATTACACTGAAGATATTAACAATCAATGATGTCAAAATCCTTTTAATTCAGGTTCCACATACAGTCACATTAGATTTCAAGTGGGTCAGACCAGTAAAATATTATCATAATAACCTATAAATAATGAAAACTACAAATTTTCTCTTTATTTTTTTTGGCGTAAAAAAAGTAAAATTACATGAAAATGTTTACATTACCAAACTATACTTTCACAAAAAATGTGAATAATATGAACAAACGGAAATGTCTTATGAAAAGTAAACGCAATTTTACCAATATTCTGCCTATTACTAAATGTTTTGTGCGATTGTAACGCACATGTGTAAATGATAAACTGATAAACCGAGGCATAATATTGTTAAAATTGCACTTGTTTTTCTTAAAACAATTCAAGTTGTTCATGTTATTCAGATTTTTGAGGAAACTTTATAGATGTAAACCTGATCATAATATAATTTTACTTTTTTCACAGTTATCATTTTACTGGTCCAGCCCACTTGAGATCACATTGGGCTGAATGTGGCCCCTGAACTAAAATGAGTTTGACACCCCTGCTGTAATGGTATGAATTACAGTGTACGGGATGATGTATAAGCGTTCACTGTGTTGGTTGATATGGAACTAAAACAACAAATTCCATAAATATACAAGAGAACAGCTTTGAACAGCTTATACGGATTTCCTTTTCTTATTTTTCAGACAGATGGAAGAAGAGTTAATTATTTTACCTTGACATGTTTCAGCTACAACCTGTCGCCTTCCTCAGAAGGGTCTCTTGTTGTTCCCGTGATGTGTCATTGTCAGTTGTTTTATCCTGTTTAGCCAGGTCTGACAAAAAAGAAAATACGAAAAGGAAATCTGTATACGTTCTAGTAGACTGTATGAACCTAATTCAGGGGTGTCAAACTCATTTTAGTTCAGGGGCCACGTTCAGCCCAATATGATCTCAAGTGGGCCGGACCAGAAAAATAACAGTGAAAAAAGTAAAATTACATTATGATAATGTTTACATCTGCAACGTTTCCTTAAAAATCTGGATAACCTGAACAACTTGAAATGTCTTTTAAAAAAAAAAAACAGTGTATATTGAACAATATTCTGCCTCAATTTATCAAATTTACACATGTGCATTACAACTTACATGACAATTACAAATACACCAAACGTATAGTACCAGGTGTAATATTGATAAAATTGCATGTACTTCTCTTAAGACATTTCAGGATGGTTATATTCAGGTTATTCACGTTTTTTGTACAAGGATAGTTTGTTAACCCTTTCATGCATAGTGGTCACTACAGTGGACAGCTATTCTCCAGCTGTTCTCGTATATATTCATGGGTTTTGTTGTTTTAGTTTCATATCAGCCAACACAGTGGACACATATGCATCATCCCATACACTACAAGTGATAACATTACTGTAACTTTGCTGTTCTAGATAAACTTGATCTAACATATTTATATTTGAGTGTAAATCAATTCCTTGTTATTGTTATTAGACTGTCATTAACAACAAAAGTTTTTCTTTCTTTTTTTTTTTTTTTTGCATGTTATCTCAATGAAGTGAGTAATGACTAGTATTAGAGTATGCTAAAATGTGAGAAAACATCAGATTAGCAGCATTAAAATGTTTTTATTTCGTAGCTTTTACAGTAAATGCATGTTTTTTTTTTTGCTTCGAAAATTAAACGCATGGTATCCAGCTGAGTGGACATTTTTGCAACTCCATGAAAAATAGCTAAATAAAAGAAAATTAATGCATTGTTTTTTTTATTTTTTAAATGCCTAAAGAGGAATAAAATCATTCAAGAAAAAAAATTTGATTAAGGTTCTTTTAATTCATGCATGAAAGGGTTAATATAAACATTTTCATGTAATTTTACATTTTTTTTTTTACACTAAAGCAAAGATCAAATCTGCAGTTGTCATTATTTATAGGTTATTTTGACAATATTTTACTGGTCTGACCCAATTGGCATCTTATTAGTCTGTATGTGGAACCTGAATTAAAATGATTTTTACAGTGTAATTTATGTATTTCACAAATTCATCCTACGGGCCAGATTGGACCCTTTTGTGGGCTGGATTTGGACCCTGGGCCACATGTTTGACACCTGTGACCTAATTGGACGATTAACCCTTAATAGGTAACCATGGTGCCCCCCACAGCTACAGGTAACCTGGGGTCCAGCTAGACCCCAGGTTACCTACGGTGATAAAAATATCTAAAAATGTTATTTTTTAGTCAGTGACAATACTTTATTGCTTATAGTATGAAAGGATAGCAATGAAATGAAAAAAATATAACAAAATTGTGCTTTATTTTCCAAATAAATTCTCCTTTACTGCGTGAAGTATTTCCTTCACTAAAGTTAACAGAAAATTTCAAAAAAGTTTCACGTTACAAATAAACACGCTACATTGCTATAATACATTTGCAATACAGTTTCAATAAAGTTTCTCTAAAAACTAAACTATAACTAAAAACTAAACTAACTACACAATTGGGTAGTACGAATAGGTGCTCACAAACAGTCTTCACAGAAGGAAAACTGATGTCATAAACACTATCAGTCGATAAATGGTCACCATCTGATTCAGATTCTACTTCTAAATCTGCAAGCTCTATCCTAATATCTTCATCACTGAGAGTTTTCCTCTTAGCCATGGCCTCACACGGTGTTAAAATTACTCAAAAAAGATTAAAGCACTGAAGGTTAGCATTATTAGAAATTTATAATATCAATTATTGATCATATTCTGAAATACCTGAAATGGAAAAACAATCAATATACGTTAAAGGTAACCTGGGGTCACGGGCGACCCCAAAATGTCTGTATTGCCTATATTATTCTACGAGTTAATTTTTTGGTTCCATTTTACTTTTCAGATCCCTATACTAGGAGGGTAAATGAAGTAACACGCACGAGCTTCAAATAAAAACATAGAAAACATAAAAAATTAAAAACGTGGGGTCTGCTGGGACCCCAGGTTACCTATTAAGGGTTAAGGGAGCTTTGGATAGCTGTCCACTGTAGTGACCACTATGCATGAAAGGGTTAAACATCATCTGTCATATATCAGTATACATTTTTTGCAAGAAATGTCTCAGATGTATAAAATATACACTGATCGAACTTTTCTTTCTTTCGTTTTTTTTTTTTTTTTTTTCCCCATGCAAAATCCCTTTGATATGACTTGGGCTTATATTCCCATAGCTGTCTGTGTGTAATAGCTCAGGCTCAAATAGGGGTAATGTATGCATGCTTCTGAAACAATCAGTCTTGTTTATCCAGAGCCCTTGAACCTCCAGGATCAGAAAGTTTTTGCAATGAATTCTGATTTGCTAAATCCTTGTCCAATAAATTGCCTCAACTCTGCACAAACATCAAAACAAACTCACTCTCTTTTTTTTTTTTTTTTTTTTTTTTTTTGTGCCACCAGCTGTTTGGGCGAGGAAAACGGAAAGAAAGGGATGGATGATAGAGACATGGAGGATTCACAATTTGTTTATTAATGACTCTTTCCTTCTCGCCTTGTCTCCCTCCCCTTCATTTCCTCATCCTGAAAAATCTTTGCATCTGCACTGCAGTGCTCGCTCGCTGTGTGGGAACAGTAAAATTTTGATAGACCTTGCAGGGTGCCTAAGCAGGTGGATTCGGGTTCATTTGAAAGTTTCTTCAGTTGAGTCTCTTGCCACAGTCTAGAGTTATATTTAGTGTGAGTGGAATTCTGTTTCCTGAATGTCTTTACTCAGTCACTTGCTACAACTGCAGAGTGGGTTGCGAGTCTGAATCCACAATTTGTATCTCAGGCAGTGGTGTAGTGGTCCCTGGAGAAGGGGGTATACTCTCAATTTTGTCTTTTTTTCAAAAGTAGTCCAGAAAAATGCCCTGTTTTAGAAACGGTGACATATAAGACTACTGTTTAATTTACCCGAAAATCCATCAGTAGTATTTGTTCACTTTTATAAAATTATCATGACTTGATCAGGAGCAGTTTGTTGCGGTGGCCCAGAGGTGCAACAGCCCAAAAATTATCCACTGTAAGAAAAAAAAGAGAGCTGCCCAAAAAATTATCCGCTACAAGAAAAAAAAAGAGAGCTGCCCAAAAAATAATCCACTATAAGAAAAAAACAGAACAGCCCAAAAAATTATCCTCTATAAGAAAAAAAAGAGAACAGCCCAAAAAATTATCCAGTATAAGAAAAAAAAAACACATCATCCACCTTTTCAATTACAGGGGCGCTCTTTACCCAAAAGGTCTCTTGCTTTAAAATTTAGGCCACCACAAAAAATAAAAGCATAGGCTGAAAATGTTTAAGGCCTTCAGCTAATGTGGCTAATGCTAAGGAAGTAGCACACCGGAAGTGGAGGTCGGTGAAAAATAAAAATAAAGTTATTTTAAAAATATATAGTGGATAATTTTTTGGGCTGTTCTCTTTTTTTGCTTATAGTGGATAATTTTTAGGGCCATTCTCTTTTTTTTTTTTCTTATAGTGGATAATTTTTAGGGCCATTCTCTTTCTTTTTTCTTATAGTGGATAATTTTTAGGGCCGTTCTCTTTTTTTTTCTTACAGTGGGTAATCTTTTGGGCCATTCTCTTTTTTTTTTTTTCTTATAGTGGATAATTTTTTGGGCAAGTGGATAATTTTTTTGGGCTGTTGCACCTCTGGGCCACCATAGTTTGTAGGTATTACTGGGCAAACATAGGATAAAATTAGTGTAAGAGCTATTTGTCTGTTTAGTTTTTTGTTCAAAATTAATTCGGGTTCATTTGAAAGTTTCTTCAGTTGAGTCTCTTGCCACAGTCTAGAGTTATATTTAGTGTGAGTGGAATTCTGTTTCCTGAATGTCTTTACAGTCACTTGCAACAACTGCAGAGCGGGTTGCGAGTCTGAATCCATAATTTGTATCTCAGGCAGTGGTGTAGTGGTCCCTGGACAAGTGGGTATACTCTCAATTTTTGTCTTTTTTTCAAAAGTAGTCCAGAAAAACACCCTGTTTTAGAAACAGTGACATATAAGACTACTGTTTAATTTACCCTAAAATCCATCATCCATCTGTCTTTCTTGATCGCATTTCCAATAATCCCGCATCCTTCAATGAGGCGGGCAGCGACCTGTCAATCAACTGGGGTGGCGGTGGCACCTGAGGTGTCCAATCAGGTTCCAGAGGTGGACAGCGCTAGTTAGCAATATTGTCCTCAGCATGACCCGCCCTACTCTGCCTCTGATTGGCTCATCAGTCCTCATGCCTAAAGTTAACCAATCTAATCAGTGAAAACATCGAGTACTAGCCAAATGGAGGCAGAGTACACTGTAAGCCCAGACTTTGTATTTACTAAAATGCTTTAATTACAATGTACTTAAATGATTTAGGTTTTATTACATTACTATAAAATGTTAAGTATATTCTAGTAATTTGTTGATATAGTCGAAAGTATGAAAAAGTTTAAGTTGAATGGAATTAAATCACTAAGTTTTAGTCATGACCACACCTTTTTATCTCCGCATTGCATTGTGGGTATTGGGCATGTGTTTGAAAATATGTTATTTTTCTGTGCAGGGGTTCAGCGGGGTTGTGGTGTTAGTGTTAATTTTGACTTAATGTGTGTATGGTGATGTTTATTGGCCTGTTTGTTTTTGTATACATTCCATTGTTGGTTGTATGTGGGATGTCTGTTGTGATGGGTCAGTGTGTTTTTTGTACAGCTGTCATAACCAAACAATTTCCTGCAAAGGATCAATAAAGTGTCTTTCTTTCTTTCTTGAGCCGCACCATGAGTGACAGCCATAGGCCGAACAATGGCTTTCCTGTTCATCTCTTGTGTATTGAAATATTCATGCCTCACCAAATTAAAAGCACTTCCTGTACTGGCTAAGTACTCTGTGCTAAATCCCTGCCTAGCTTCCATCTACACTACAATATCTTAAATTGAATAATTATACAAAGTAATTTATATTGCACAAGATTTTAATTTAAATCAACTTGGAATTGAGTCCAATGAACTGCTGATATTAAGTCTAATAATTATACGAAGCAATTGACATTGCAACAGATTTTAAGTTAAATTAACTTGGCATTTAGTGTGTTGTACTTAAAATAGCAATTCCATTCAAATCAAGCACTAAAGTTTAATACACTGAAGATTTCATTACTCATTACTTAAATGTTTTAACCTCCTCAGACCCAGTTACACTGTAAGACCGAACAGTTGAGTTTACTTAAAAAATCTCAGGTACTCGTTGCCTTAAAACAATTCAGCAATGAGTAATGACAATTTGAGTGTATTAAACTTAAATGCTTGATTTGAATGGAATTGCTATTTTAAGTACAACACACTAAATGCCAAGTTAATTTAACTTAAAATTTGTTGCAATGTCAATTGCTTTGTATAATTATTAGACTTATCATCAGTTCATTGTACTCAATTCCAAATAGACTGACATTAAAATCTTTTGCAATGTCAAATGCTTAGTTTATTTATTCAACTTGATATATTATAACACGGACAGAATTTACAAAAGTTAGCTCATTGTCATTTGCCAGAACAAGAAGTACTTTTAATTTGGAAAGGCATTAACACTTTTATTGAGCAAAAAAAATTAGATGAACAGGAAAGCCATTGTTCTTCCTATGGCTCTGACTCATGGTGCAGCTCTACAAAAATACAAAAACAAACACAAAAGGCCAATAAACGTTGTCATACACACATTAAATCCAAATTAACACAAACACCACAACCTCGCTGAACCTCTGCACATAAAAATAACACATTTTCAGCAACATGCCCAATATCCACAATGTAATGCAGAGATAAAAAGGTGTGGTCATGACTAAAACTTAGTGATTTAAATCCATTCAACTTAAACTGTTTTTGTACTTTCAACTATGTCTACAAATTAGTAGAATATACTTAACATTTTATAGTAATGTAATAAAACTTAAATCATGTAACTACATTGTAATTAAAGCATTTTAGTAAAAACAACTTCCGGGCTTACAGTGTATGGGTTTTCTGTCCACATTTGTGGACAAGTATTTCACAAATTTATACAAAAAAAAGAAGAAAAAAAAACTGTCCGCCACAAAGGACATTCCATGAAAATTTTAATACTGCATCTGAAAAAACTGTTGCATCATGATGTTTCCAATATAGGCACTTATTTAATAAAAAATAAAAAAAACGTGTCCTTTGCTGATATTTCCTGGGTCTCAGGAGGTTAAGGCTAATTTTTGAAGTAAACTCAACTTGTCCGGTCTTACAGTGTAGGGCGGGTCATGGCTTCACCATTCTACAGACAAAAATGTGCACTTTTGCTCAGATACTACTGAATGGAGCGCATCAGGGGCATTTTTCTCGAGGTTTCTGCCTGTTAAAGGGAAGTTTTTCCTCGCCACTGTCACCAGTTACAAGTGTTTGCTCCTGGAGGATTCTGTTGGGTTTCTGTAAATTGGCTTAGAGTCTGGTTCTGACCAACTCTATATATAAAGTGTCATGAGATAACTGTTTTGTTGTGATCTGGCGCTATATACAGGGTGGGGAAGCAAAATTTACAATGAACATTTAGTTGTTTTTTCTCAGCAGGCACTACGTCAATTGTTTTGAAACCAAACATATATTGATGTCATAATCATACCTAACACTATTATCCATACCTTTTCAGAAACTTTTGCCCATATGAGTAATCAGGAAAGCAAACGTCAAAGAGTGTGTGATTTGCTGAATGCACTCGTCACACCAAAGGAGATTTCAAAAATAGTTGGAGTGTCCATAAAGACTGTTTATAATGGAAAGAAAAGAATGACTATGAGCAAAACTATTATGAGAAAGTCTGGAAGATACTATTAAAGAAGAATGGGAGAAGTTGTCACCTGAATATTTGAGGAACACTTGCGCAAGTTTCAGGAAGCGTGTGAAGGCAGTTATTGAGAAAGAAGGAGGACACATAGAATAAAAACATTTTCTATGATGTCAATTTTCTTGTGGCAAATAAATTCTCATGACTTTCAATAAACTAATTGGTCACACACTGTCTTTCAATCCCTGCCTCAAAATATTGTAAATTTTGTTTCCCCACCCTGTATATTATTATGGACGGAGGCAGAAAAGCCAGGTGTAGATTACTGCACAAAGTGAGAATTTGATTTTCCTTGGAGACTGTTTTTTTTGTTGTTAAAATTATTTTTATTTTTATTTTTTTTCAGCCTGAGATCAGGGGAACCATATCAAAACTGTACACAAATATTTTTGACATGGAATGTTCCTCTTTGACAATAATAAAAGAAAACTGGGAAAAGGATATGGGCACAAATATTACTGATGATCAGTGGTTACGTATACAGGGTGGGGAAGCAAAATTTACAATATTTTGAGTAAGGGATTGAAAGACAGTGTATGACCAATTAGTTTATTGAAAGTCATGAGAATTTATTTGCCACAAGAAAATTGACATACTAGAAAATGTTTTTATTCTATGTGTCCTTCTTTCTCAATAACTGCCTTCACACGCTTCCTGAAACTTGCGCAAGTGTTCCTCAAATATTCGGGTGACAACTTCTCCCATTCTTCTTTAATAGTATCTTTAAGAAAGTCCACATTGCTGTGTGATGTTCTATTGGTAGCATAGAGAAGGTAGAATAAAAACATTTTCTATTATGTCAGTTTTCTTGTGGCAAATAAAGTCTCATGACTTTCAATAAACTAATTGGTCATACACTGTTTTTCAATCCCTGCCTCAAAATATTGTAAATTTTGCTTCCCCACCCTGTAAATAAAATTTGATTGAGTGATTTGATTGGTTTTCCCCTGTAAGTCGCTTTTGGAAAAAAGCGTCTGCCAAATGCATAAACATAAACATTTAGAAGTGGGAATACGCAATGCGGACCAAAAAATAAGTAGGTATACGTCGTATATCCTGGACTACACCGCTGATCTCAGGTGTTTATTAAAGTAAATTCGCTCGGTTGCGTTTTGCTCAAAGTGGAAAACCTGTCCTTTCCAGCGTTGATGAAGGTAGATGAGAAACAGATTCAAAGAGGTCAGGTGTAGCATTCAGGAAATGATTAATGGTCCAAATCCACAATTGCTCTGTGGACATCTGCTTACTTGTTATTTTCTCTAATTAAAATGACAATTAGTGATAGGAAATCTGGATCCATTTGGATTTTGGGCCAAAACCAAAACTGTTTTGCCAGATATATCATCTAACTGTGATCTGCATGGCTAAATACAAGGCATACAATTGTCAGGAAAAAAAAGTTGATTCTGCAAAGTGTAGCTATGCATAATTTCTACACTTTTAATACCCCTGTCCACACAAATACAAATATTATTACAAACTGGTATTTCCCCCTTAGGACTCTGTGATAATATTGGACACAGCAGATGCATAGGCTTTAGTCTGTCATGACACTGAGCAGCAATGACAACTTAATTTATAAACTAAAGTTACCTCAAGGGCTTTTTGTGTATTTGAGGTGCAGTCTATTTATTATATTGATTTCACCACAATACGTCCTCAAATGTGTGTCGACCTCAATCTTCTGCAGGTTATCCACGGACGTATACAGTATGACCTAACCTTGACGTTACAGGTGCATGTTCACGTACTCAAAGCTACAGTATGCATACGTGATCTGGGATATGACACAATTGTTCTCTAATCGATTTGTTTTCCCTGTCAGTAGAGATATACACAAACTACTACTTTGGAAGGTGTTTTTAAAAATCTCCATTTAAGCTTCCTAAAATTCTGTTGATATGCAGGCAACAGGTTCAGAAAGATGTTCATGTTTCAAAATGAGTATTTGAGTAGAATGGCCATCAACGTTTTGGCCTTCACTCAATAGACAGAAGGAGGGTGAGATGCATGGAAAATAAATATAACCAAGAGTTTCACGGACAGCAACGCCAGGCATTTTTATTTATTTATTTATTTGTTAAATCTCCAAATATAAAGATAACCTGCCCAAAGATTACAGCGGTGATGTCATTGTAACCTCTTTGCCTCTTTAACCCTTTCATGCATGAATTATGAGAACCTTAGTCAATATTTTTTTCTTGAGTGTTTTTGTTCTGTTTTTTTTTTTTTTTTTTTTTTTTAATGAACGTATTTTTCATGGAGTTACAAAAATGTCCACTCAGCTGGACACCATGTATTTAAGTTTTGAAGCAAAGAAACATTTATTTAAAATCATCATCAGAAAGTGATAAACTGTGTGAAAACTATGAAATAAAAGCATTTTTAATGCCACTAATTGCTAAATTGCTACTGTTTTCTCACATTTTATCTTACTCTAATATTAGTTATTACTCATTTCATGGAGATAATATCCTCCTGAGACCCAGGAAATGGACAGTTTTAGCTTTTTTACATTAAAAAATTGTCTTGATTGGAAAGTGCATCATGCAACAGTTTTTTCAGATACATTTTTAAAACTATTTTTATTTGAGAGATTTTTTTTAATGGAATGTCCTTTGCAGTGGTGCAGCTTGCCATTAGGCAAGGCAGCATGTTTTGACGGGGTAGGTTCAATCGATAGACGTCGCTGACGGAGCAGCTCAACTCGACAGAACACCGTATTACAGGCACTGTTTGGAAAAAAGCAGTTAAGGTATGAAAATAAATATTTAAATACCATAAATTCCGGACTATAAGCTGGTACTTTTTTCCCATGCTTTAAACACTGCGACTTATACTCCGACGTTTCTTATACGACGATTTTCCCTTATTGCCTGCCACACCCCAGGGAAGAATCTGTCTGTTACCAGGTATGCAGGAATGGATAACATTAACAACTTAACCTTTATAAAGTTAATATTAACACACACAAAAGGGGAACTTTTAAGGAAAAATAGTAAACCTTCAAATGTTAATATTGTTTCACAAATATACAAAACAAAACTCTGAATGAAAACACCCAATAACACCGTCATAAATTTAAAGCATCTCAGAATTAATGCGCACGTCGTGCGTAATGTTAAATGAAAATGATATTCCAACAGACATAATTACTTGTTTTTAAAATTTATATTTTAAAAATAAATTAAAAGTCCTACTCTAACGAAAAACAAAAATTTGCTCACTTTCAAGTGTCTTTCAAGTCATTTTAAGTCCGTGAATCCACAGCCGGCGCAAAAGCAAGTCAATCCCGTATCAGCACGAATCCAAAGGAAACCCCGATAAGTCCACCAACAAAAAAAAAAAGAGAAAATGTGCTTTTATTACTATCCTTTTATTGCCTTGTTTTTTGTCTTTTGTTTTTTAATCATCATATTAACAACGAATCAACCTATAGATATGACAGCAAGCTCACACATATCAGACCCATTTACATACAGGGAATAATTTCATTTGAACTCAAAGAAAACCTTTATCCAATTACCGTCCAGTTTTGACGCAATGAAAAAAAAGGTTCCACTCGGTCCCATAGACTCCCATAGAAGCCAGGCTTCAACGGGGAAATGCACTGACCATAGATCGTATGAGGAAACAGCGCAACGGGAATGTATGAGAAGTGAACAACATGGAGTCTGATGATTTGTGATAAAGCTGATTCTGAACCAACTCGTCTGTGAGATGAACATGTTTTAACACATGTGTAGTCAATGAAATGTCAACACAACCAAACATATTTAACCATTTAATTTTTGTAATGATAGGGGAAGCCGGGCTTCTCTTGCAGTCTATGAGAAATCGCCACTGGTGGACACCCGCAGCTTATAAACCGGCACGGCTTATATGTGCACAAAATTGATTTTCTTTCTAAAATTAGGGTCTGCGGCTTATATTCAGGTGCGGTCTATAGTCCGGAATTTACGGTAATCTTTCTGTTTTAACATCTTTCTGTGTAAATATCTCATGTCACAACGTGGACACCTGCGGCTTATAGCCCGGAAAGTACGGTACTTCATTTTGAAATAAATGTTGGAATGGCAATCAATCAAAGCTGGCTCTCTAATGGGACATTACTGTGTTTTGACCCATAAGCAGAATCATTAAGCTGGCAGGCAAACGATTCCAAGGAACTGAGCTACTGGGAACCGGTTCTCAAAAAGATCCGGTTCTCGATTCCCATCCCTAAAGTGAACACTGCATATTTCTGGTGATTGTTGCACTTTCAACACGGGGGCGGCTGTGGCTCAGTTGGTAGAGCGGGTCGTCCAATGACCGAAGGGTCAGTTGTTTGAATCCTGGCTCCAACTGTCCACATGTCGAAGTGTCCTTGGGCAAGACACTGAACCCTAAATTGCTCCCAGTAGGGCCAGGCAGCGCCTTGCATGTCGTATGGTGTATGAGTGTGTGTGTGTGAATGGGTGAATGTGAGGAATTGTAAAGCGCTTTGGGCTCCATGAAGGTGTAGAAAATGCGCTATATAAGTTCAGTCCATTTACCATTTACCATAACACATTCAATGACAATTCAAATTCTGAACTGTTGTTGCACAAATAAAATCTTTTTTGTCGCTTCCTATCTTCCTCCCAGAAAAACAAGCCCTACATGTAATGATGTTAATATTTAGCACTCAAGCTGTGATAAACTCCACTAATACTCGCTTTAACTTTCAGTAACAGACCAGCCCTGCAAGAACTTCCTAACAGGCTTCAATTCTTCATTTGGTGGTGCTTGGTTTGATCTTATGCCAGACTCGGTGCATCAGATGTTTTGGATGGAGTTCAACAGCGCTTTTTGATCTGCAAATGGTAATAGCTGCATATAACTAGAAAATTCTGCAAGGGCGTGTAGTTTTTTTTTTTTTTTTTTCTTTTCTCCTCTCCTCTCATCACAATTTTAGTGTTTTCTTTTAACATTCAGGGGCAGTTTTGCATATTTTTCCATCCAGTGTTCCTTTTTTTTTTTCCTACCACTATGCTATAAAATCATCTAGATGTAACATTTGACACTCTCGCACACTAGCTACCGCTAAAGAGAGAAAGAAAACACGGCTAAGAGGAGAGAGTCTGGCTGTGAAGTGATATACTGCATATCAGTCTATACTAAACTCTCAGATTACGCTTTTTAATCACATATCCACACCAGCAGGGCATTAAGTGGTGGATCTCATTGCAATGACGAAGCATTACATTAGGACTTGAGTTGTGTGGGATATTCCATCACTAAATTTCCCCGTGGCTGTCCAGAAGCCCGCTCTGCTACCGAGTTTATCATAACAGCTTGAGGGTAGATGACCCGCCAGATGTTTGTAATCTCACACCGAGAAGCTTGTGACTAGGGTCGCAATCAGATAAGGGAACATAGGAAGGGATTATAAATGGTGACAGTGGGGAAAAGGCTATAGATTGTGTCGTAATCGTACTGATAAATGACAAATGTCCTCTTTTAACCCACTCACGAGCCACTCAGTGAGTAGTCCCAACATCTGATATATACACATATTTATGCTTATTTTCTAGTTTAACCCTTTCAAGCATCGTGGTCACTACAGTAGACAGTTATTCTACAGCTGTTCTCTTGTATATTCATGGATTTTGTTATTTTAGTTTCATATCAGCCAACAATATACACTGCAATTGATAACATTACCGTAACGTTGTTGTTCTTGATAAACCTAATCTAACATGTTTGAGTGTAAATCAAGTCCTTGTCATTGTTATTAGACTGTAATTAACAACAACAATTTGTTTTTTTTTTTGTTTTTTTTTAAACGGCATATTATCTCCATGAAGTGAGTAATGGCTAGTATTAGAGTACACTACAAACAAAAAGTAAAGGATATTTCTTTTTTTTTTTTTTTCTTTTTTTTTTTTGGCATTTTTGCCATTTGTAAATAAAACTGTCTGGTCATCAAAAAAATGTTTCAATTCACACACAAAAAAGTAAAAAGCGTTGCGCAAGAATCCCAACCAAGGTTATTAATGAAAACTGATAAAATGATGAAAACTAGAATTGGAAAAAAAACCATTTTCATTAACTGAAATAAATTAAAAGTAGAATTAAAAGAAAAAAAAAAGATAACTAATTGAAACTGTATTGTGTGCTTACAAAACTAACTAAATCGGATAAAAATTATGGATAAAATTCCCTTCGTTTTCGTCTTTGTTAATGTCGGATTGATATGAAATCGATTTATTTCATATCAAGAAATTGGTTGTGTAAGAATCCCAACCAAGGTTATTATTAACGAAAACTAACAAAATGACGAAAACTAGAATTGGAAAAAAAACATTTTCATGACCTGAAATAAATAAAAACTAGAATAAAAAGAAAAAAAAAAAGATAACTAATTGAAACTGTATTGTGTGCTTACAAAACTAACTAAAATGGATAAAAAATTATGGATAAAATTCCCTTCGTTTTCGTCTTTGTTAATGTCGGATTGATATGAAATTGATTTATTTCGCTTGAGCAATTTTAGTCGGCGGCACCATACGGCACTTCACGGTCCGACACTTCTCATGACTTGTGGTTTAGAGTCGTCTTCTCGTCCTAACTCTACCTGGAAACATGGAGACTAAAGTTGGGAGAAAGCAGCAGGAAGAGTCCTGTATGGGATTTATTTGAATACAATAATAAGAAAGATAAAATATATGGAAAAAACTGACACTAAACATTTAGAAAAAAAACAAAAAATAATAAACTAGCAAACCTGCTCTAAAAACTAATTAAAACTAACTGAATTAGAGGGAAAAAAAAGTCTAAACTAAATAAAACTAAACTATAATGAAAAATCCAAAACTTTTCTAACCTTGATCCCAACTGAAAAAACATAGCCCAAAAATTTTTAAAATATCCTTAAACTTTTTGTTTGTAGTGTGTTAAAATGTGAGAAACCATCAAATTGGCCGCATTAAAATATTTTTTAAAATATTTTTTAACAAAGCATTTAGAAAAAAAACCCAAAAACTAATAAAAACTAGCAAACCTGCTCTAAAAACAAACTAAAACTAACTGAATTAGAGAAAAAAAGTCTAAACTAAATAAAACTAAACTATAATGAAAAATCCAAAACTTTTCTAACCTTGATCCCAACTGAAAAAACATAGCCCAAAAAAATGTAAAATATCCTTAAACCTTTTGTTTGTAGAGTATGTTAAAATGTGAGAAACCATCAAATTGGCCGCATTAAAATATTTTTTAAAATATTTTTTCACTAAGCATTTAGAAAAAAACCCCAAAAACTAATAAAAACTAGCAAACCTGCTCTAAAAACAAACAAACTAACTGAATTAGAGAAAAAAAGTCTAAACTAAATAAAACTAAACTATAATGAAAAATCCAAAACTTTTCTAACCTTGATCCCAACTGAAAAAAATAGCCCAAAAATGTAAAATATCCTTAAACTTTTTGTTTGTAGTGTATGTTAAAATGTGAGAAACCATCAAATTAGCAGAATTAAAATATTTGTATTTCAGTTTTCACACAGTATATCAGTAAATATTTGTTTCTTTGCTTTAAAAATTAAATGCATGGTGTCCAGCCTAGTGGACATTTTTGCAACTCCATGAAAAAAAGCTTACTAAAAAATAAAATAAAAAAAAAAATAAATAAAAAAAAAAAATAATAATAATAATAATAATCACATTGGGGTTTTTTTTAATGCCTAAAGAGGAATAAAGAAAAAAAAATCTTGATTAACATTCTCATAAATCATGCATGAAAGGGTTAAAAAAAAAAAAAGGGAAAAAAAATATGATTATGTTGGTGCAGCTGTGAATAAAGTGGGTGAATTTAGAGCTCACACACAAGCTCATTTCTTCTTGCTAGTTTGTAAAGCCCCATTGAGAGTGTATGGTTGTGTGGGCAGGTTAATGATATCAGCTTGAGAGTAGTTTTTAATCACGAACAGACTAATGAGATAGGTTGGGCTGGAGTAACTCCAGCGGTAAACAGCCCCACAAGTTCCCATTCCCTCCTTACTTCCCCACCCCCACCCTATCCCCTCATTTCCATCCTCTCCCTTCGACTCAGTTTCTGCTTTTCCTCTCCATCTAAACACCGGACAGAAGAGATTCAGTGGAACCTGAGCGACAAATGAGTACACAATGAGGCGGATTAAAGGGAATCAGTCATATTTACAGGACGGAGCAGCAGGAAAGAACCGCCCTGTGGTGAGACAACAGCAGGTTATTGGCAGTGATGGAACTGAATGACATCCAACCTCAGACATAAAAAAAAAAAAAAAAAACGTTACATACCATAGAAACACATAATTAATTGTTCATGAGGGCATTGAAAGGAAAATATACTGTTAGAATACTTTTGTTTTCAGATGCATTTTCTTTTTTATTCCTATTTATACACTCCAGTAATCACCTCTGACCAGATGCAATGATTACATACTGAGTCCCAGTTACACTTTATCTATCGACAATAAATCACAGTCACCGTCATTTAATCACAAAAGCTACAGCATATTTTATCTCACTACACTGTAAAATAAATATATAAATAAATGAATAAAATAAGTAAATAAATAAAATAAAAAAATTGTATTATTCCGACAGCAGGGGTGCTGAAAAAATACTGTTAAATAACGGAAAATAACCATCTCATAAAAATATGGTAATTTTCTATAATTAAGATACAGTTTTTTGCCCTAACTTTACATAAGATTTTGCTTTTTAATGTTTAATAAATAACATTTACACATATTAAAACAATCAAATTACCTATAAATATATATATATATATAAATAATTTTCAATAAGACTAAGTTGTACAATCCACTGATAAAAACTGTATTTGGACAGTTTATCAGTGCTTATACATGTTATACATTCACAAAAATACATTTATTCAACATTTTTGTTGTGAAACCTCCTGTAATTACACAAGATATTTGTCAATTAACAAACAAGTCTTGTTAAACTTACAGAACAAATACTACTTTTACAGTTAATTGTCAGTAATTTTATCTCATTTTATTTTTTTATTTTTTTTACAGTGTTAAACTTTAAATGAACAGTTTAATCTCATAAATGGAAAAGAAATATTTGTGAAATGACAATACATTTACAAATGTATTTTAACTGTATTGTTCTGTGAAAAAAGAAAACATTTCTTTTAAAAAAAATTAAATTTTATGGTTATTCAGTTGCACTTTTTTCGTGTTATTTTACATTTGACATGTAAAATCACAGTCTATTTTTGTCATTTCAGTGATATTTTCCTGTATCTTGAAAATACAGCAAAAATAAGCAAAATAAACAGTGAAAATTCAGTTAAATTACAGATTTTTTAAAAAAATAGTGTATATGTGCAACAGTGTGGATGAAAATCTGTAAAATCCTCACCATATTGATTTGACATTGTAGCAAGAATAGGATACCAATTTATTGATTAATTGAGTGTTGATTCATTGATTAATTTAATTATAGATTTATAACTAAGCTTAAACCTAAATCAACCCCAAAACAATAATTTGGAAATCTTGCAAAGGTGGTGGAACTTTTTGACGGGACAGGGAACCCATGTGTGAATAACAGTACACAAAGCACAACTGAGGCAATGGATTTATACGCATATAAATAATTTATTAGCTAAACTAAGACACACAAATAACATAAAGACAAGAGACAAATACAACAAAAGGAGCAGGAGATTATGGACAGGAGAATATGTAGATTAAGTTGGCAGGTAGCTATATTCAAGAGATTATAATGTTAGTGAGGTTACGTTGAGGTAAACCTACTTAACTTGGAATAACACCAACTCAGATAAATCAGGAGCAAGTTTTCTTACAAGTTGTTGCGGTGCGGATGCAGCAACTGGCACGGCCTTGACGGCGGATGGATGAAGTCTTCTGACATAGTTCGAAGCAGGAACAGGCTGTGAAGCGACGTGCTTGTGCTGGAGGCCTGAAGGTCTGGAGTTCTGAAGTTCTGCTGGCTGGAGGAGGTTCACAGCTGGCTCTGGCAGCTGGTTCTGGAAAGCTCACCAGGAGAAGTGGAGAACAGCGAAGATGATAAAGCTCTTTGGAGAGCTTAGACGATAGAACAGCTCTGAGAGCCAAGGAGATGGTCAAGACTCCTTGGAGAAAGCTCTCTGCTCTTAGGTGAGAGCCCAGAGGATGGACAGGACTCTCTATGTAGGTGAGAGCTCGGAAGAGGTGGAGAAAGCTCTGGAAAAGACTCTTCTCTTTGCGTAGGTGAGAGCCCTGGAGATGGTAAGGACTCTGCTCTGCTCTGTGAGAGCCCAGAAGAGGTGGAAAAGACTCTGGAGAAAAGTTGGTTTCATTCACCTTTATAGTTCTGTCCAAAAACCAGCTTGACACGCCTTCCTCGTGAATATAGATGAGTCATCGATGCCTTGGGGTGTTGCCTTCTTTGTCTGTTTTCGGCGGGAAACCGCCTCCTCGTGAATATTTAAACGAGTCGTTTGCATATCTCAGTATCACGTTTCTCTTCCCTCTTGGGAAGACAGAGGGGGAGAGGACTGTGGGCAGCCTTGTAAGAAAACTTTGCATCCTTAAATAAGATCCTTAAATAAGATCACTTAAACTTTATACATCACCTGTAACCTCACTTAAGTATCAGTAAAATAATAGCATGATTATTCAGACATGCTATAAGCAGTGATACTCTTACTTTCACATAATTCACCGTGAACATGATCAGGACACACATATGTGAAACCACAGGTCAGGCGAATGGCTTAAGTATTACGTGCATAAAAGAGTTAACGTGCTGAGTTAATTAACATTAACACATAATGTAATACATTATTAACATGGCACATATAGTGATTTTTGTCATTCAGTCTTTTGTTCGTCTTCACCTCTGGATAAGCAACATGATAAAAACAGATGTTGAGAGGACAAAGTCGACTAGTTGTAAACACCAGTTTATGAGTCCTCAATTTACTATGGCCGAGGAAATGGCTCTTGATGAAGAACAGATGACAATAGCTGAGGAAGTATTTTTTTTAAGTCCATTAGGCTCATTCCTTAAGATCATCTGTCTTCGTAAATGTCATTTGCAAAGGATGTCCCAGCATTGACCTGTTAACCAACCAATCAGCATGGTTGTTCAGGAATTTGGTTTGACACAGAGAGGAAGATAATATAATTTATAATTCTGTTTTTGAGTCTGTTCACTCACTCCACCGTCATGAGACTACAACATGTTAGACTATTAACATTTTTATTTATTTATTTATTTATTTATTTATTTAAAGTGGGAGAGGAGGTGGGAGGAGTAGCTGGGTGGGGGTATATACGAAGTAGAAGCTCCAGAACAATGCTGTCCTCGGGTTTTTTTGTTTTATATTTTTATGTTTGTATGCTTTTATGGTTTTATGTGATAGGTATAAAACACATTTTGTCTTTTAATTCTACTTTCTTTTCAATCTAACTTATTCTTAGCTACTTATACTCTGCATTTATTTATTTATTGTTGATGTGGTAAATTGTGGTAAAAAGTAAATCTACCTACCTACCTATGATGAACGAGATGTAACTGTGAAGGCTGCAACACGATAAAAAAACAAAAAAAAAACCAAAAGAAAAACACGAAAAAGGCAGAAACCTCCAAAAATGGAACAAAAAAGCAACAAAAAGAAGATGATGCAATAAAACTAAAGGATGTAAAAAGGCAAGACGATGCAACAAGATGAAAATATAAAAGAAACAAAAGGAAATTTGTCCATCCATCCATCCATCCATCCATCCTCTTTGTGGCTAAATTATATATTAGGGCTGTAATTAGCATAGCCACTCACTGAAACTAAAACACATTAAAAACAGTGGTTCTTCCTCTCAAAACTGCTACTTTTTTGCTCATTTTCATGATTGAAAAATAAATAAATAAATGGTACAAATGGTTTTTAAAAATTACCATAATGGTAGCGGACTGGAATACCGGCATGTAAGCTAATGTAGCCTACACTGATGGATGCAGATGTGGGTTTTTGTCATAAAAATCTGTATGTTTGTTTCCAGATATGCAGAACGCCAGCTCCCATTAGCTTTAAAGGTTCAGTATGTGTGCCTTGTGCATGTTTTAGTATTTATGGGAAGTTTGTGTTGGAGTGTGTTGTGCTGAGAGCTGGTTGTGGTTGTTAAAATCAGCGACTGATTTTTATGCTCACTGCTCAGTTCAGGTATGAACGTACTGTAACAACTGGAGGTATAGGGGGGTGTTTCATAAGTGCCGTAGCAACCGCAACGGGCGTAAAAACAAAAGTAAAATTTAACTTTGAACGTCCGGCTCCCAGCTTCTATGCCTCTTTTACTGTGGACCTTACACGAAATTTTCACAATTTCTAACCCAGGGGTGTCAAACTCATTTTAGTTCAGGGGCAAAAGTCTGCCCAATTTGACCAGTAAAATAATAACAGTGAAAAAAGTAAAATTATATTACGATCAGGTTTACATCTGCAAAGTTTCCTTAAAAATCTGAGTAACATGGACAACTTGAATAGAGGGAATGCACATACGTCACTTCCCCCTTAGGCCACGCCCCTCTAAGTCAGACTGAGTGGTAAAAACAAACCGGCTCAACATGGCGGAGTATAGCAGTAACTACAGCGAGACCGGGAAAAATGTGGAATATAACATGAAATTAAAGACAACTGGACTCTACATAGATCCATACAAGCTACCAAACAACAAGTGGTCTACGAATAGTAGGCCTGTAACGGTACACAAAATTTTCGGTTCGGTACGTTTTCGGTTTTGAAAGCCATGGTTCGGTTTTTTTCGGTTCGGTACGGGAAGAAAGTAAACCCCTCAAAATGTCTTTAATGCATTTATGAATTTTTGAACATTCTTGTAAAAATTTTTGGAGACAATAGAATATAGAAAAACAGGAATAATATAATTCTGCTGCTATAAATCAAATAGAAAATAAAATATTACTAAACGTATTTTAAACATTAGTATTGCACTTTTCCCTGAAAGGAAGTTTTGAACAAACAACAAAAATCTAATCACAGTTCTGTCAGTTCACATTCTGCTTTAAAATAACAAAAAAAAAAAATCCACATGAAGTGCAACAAGAGAGCAAACTGGTATTCTGTTTAAACAAACTGAAGAGACAAATAAGTTAATCTAATTATTATTTATTTTAGGACAGATAAACCGTTTAGGCCACGCGTGCAGGGTGCGACTTGACAAAAACACGGGGGATTTTTTTTTTTTTTTTTTTTTGGCGGGGGTGGGGCGGGTTATACGTGGGGGTTCGGTCCATAACTAACGTAATAACTAATGCTGGCGTGAAACGAAAGTGAAACTTTACATCCTTTCAACTCCTTTACAACCTCCAACTCCCGGGTTCTATTCCTCTATTAGAGAGAGAGAGAGAGAGAGAGAGAGAGAGAGAGAGAGAGAGAGAGAGAGAGAGAGAGAGAGAGAGAGCTACAAATACCGTAGTTCCTAGGGGCCAAACAATGTCTGTCTTAACAGCGTCTCTTTCCTCGTTGTTGTCTTTCACCTGAACTGATCCAAACTGTACTGATGGTGGAGGGTCTTCAGTCTCTTCCCTTCAGGTTGACATCATATTTGTTGTTGTTGTTTTTTTTAACTTTATGGAAGCAGCTATTTCATATTTCGAGTCGTTGTGCACTAGTTCCATATGTCCGTGTGAAACTTGCGCGGATTTAAAGTTCCGCATCGAACGACGCCTTTCGTTCCTTTTTCTTTTTCTCATCATACTGTGCCGTTTCGGTACAGCTGTGTACCGAACCGAACAGGTGTGTACCGAAACGGTTCGGTACGTGTACCGTTACAGGCCTAACGAATATTGATATGTGGCCGGAAATGACGTATCCTGACATTTATATGAACCCGATTTCAACGCCTGAAAGCATACAAAAGCCAAAGAGTTGTTGACATCCTCATCATCGTTAATTAGAGGATTACAGCTGGTGAGTGCTTTCAATTCAACATACTATTTTTTTTTGTAATTCAAGTTTTTATTAGAGTTTTCACTTGGATCATGACATACATACAGTGTTGCTTAATAATAACAATAACACCGAGGGCTTCTGTACATACATGAAAAAAAAAACAAACAAACTACAAAGCATGGAAGATCTTAAAGAAAAAAAAATAAAATAAAATGATAATTAATTAATTAATTAATTAATTAAATACATGAGGGAAGTACTATTGTTTTTGAGGGTTTCTGTCAGTGCAGACGTATTTTCTTGGCGGTGATTGCCAAGGTAAAGGCCCAGCAGTAGTGCTCACAGTTCACTACTGATTTACTGGAGTTGAACCCTTAGTATTGACCCAAGTGAGCGGATGATCTACTGGTACTGTGGAGATTTAAGTAGAGTTAACATCAGATGCTTGATACAACACAGCTACAACAGCTTTGTGCTAGAGTACGCCCTTATTTGGAAAACTAGGTTAGCCTCAGTTTAAGATAGTTTACAAATTATGTAGAGCACAAGGTTCAGAATCACACAACTGAAGACAAAAACGTTTCAGTCATTAAATATAGAACTAAATGACAGATGCTAACATTAAGAGCTTTACTAAGAAGTAACGTTAGCCAAAACGATATGTAATTTAAGGTATAATTTTACGCAAGAATACAGCATAAATTAAAGTTATCTGACGCGAAATGGCCACCACAAATCCAGGTTTCGTTGCCTGGATTCCAGTTATTTCAACGAATTGCAGCGATCCATCTGCTTCTTCTGTCTTTGGCTTTAGGTCGCCGCTAAAACAATAGCTCCGAGTGCTTTTTAAACCTATTTGTGTGATCAATGGCACAACAGCTCTTCCCCATTTTTTTAGATTGTTCTAAAGTTTTCGCAGTATTCAAAGCAAAGCCGATACTCGTCTCCCTCTTTCTGCCACTCAGCGGATGTAACCGTGGTGACTTCTGCTAGCGGTGACGCCACGTGCGTACCCTCTATTGTCTTAAGAATAACAAGTGCAATTTTAACAATATTCTGCCTCGGTTTTTCAGTTTATCTTTTACACATGTGCATTATGATCACACAAAACATTTAGTAACAGGCAGAATATTGGTAAAATTGCATTTACTTTTCTTAAGACATTTCTGTTTGTTCATATTTGTTCAGGTTATTCACATTTTTTGTAAAAGTCTAGTTTGGTAATGTAAACATGTTCATGTAATTTTACTTTTTTACACCAAAAAAATTGAGAAAATTTGCAGTTGTCATTATTTATAGGTTATGATAATATTTTACTGGTCTGACCCACTTGAAGTCTGATTGGACTGTATGTGTCTGAACGTGGAACCTGAATTAAAATGTTTTTGACACCATTGATTGTTAATATCTTAAGTGTAATTTTTGCATTCCACAAATTCATCCTGCGGGCCGGATTGGACCCTTTGGCGGGCCGGATTTGACCCCCGGGCCGCATATTTGACATCTGTGTTCTAACCTATATCCACTGGGCCTCCTACAAATGCTGGGCCCCATGAATTGGTCACATTCACCCCCTCACACTTTACGGCGCCCAAGGTTGCACACTGTATCCAATGAGAAGAGAGACACTGAAGAAAACGGACCTTATGCGTCTACATAGAAATCAGTGAACAGGCTTTTCATCATGGATGTTTACAGTCATTATAGCCAGGGTGTGATTTGTTTTGGGGGGGTTATATCATTTTCATTTCAAAATTCTGGTGCTAACTTTCCGGGCCCTACATGGCCAGGCCCCTGCATACATTGCTTCCATAATCCAGCCCTACAGCTCGACTCGTAGCCTGAGGTCTTCAGAACGCTCTAGGAGACCACTTTTATACCATCAAAAGTACAGTCTACTCTCGTTAAACTGCCCGCCGTTGTACTGCCATTTTCGCTCACTGCCGACCAAAACCATTGCACAAAAATCCCCAATGCATTATTCCATTAGCTACCGCCATTTCCGCCTATCGCCATCCGCCAGCCCAGTTCCATGCACAAACAACACTTATACCATTGATTTCCCGACCGTTATACCGCCAGCGTGATTGCCATCGAGTACACATAAATTTTAACAATGCACTGAAACAAACACGCCAGACGTTGATCGCGACAAGCTACGAGTAGGTCTACGGAACGGCCACCGTTCATTTATCGCAGAACACTCAGTAAGTCAGGATGTCGGGAAGAGGACGTGGGATTAAGCCGAAGCCTCAAGATGATGGGGTGTCATTTCCCGACACGGTATAATAATGCTTAAAATGTTTCCCCACTTTAAATGATCCCTTACAACATAACAGAATCAAGATTTATTTAGAAACGCAATTAGAACGGGTTAACGGAGGCAGCATAGACATCATATAGTAAAGACATGCACATTATGGACGCAACCCGTTGTAACGCCATTTTCGCTATACCGCCAATTTGGCCGTGAACGGAAGTTGGCGGTATAACGAGAGTAGACTGTAGGTTGGGTTTAGCTACAAACCATACCCATTTTTTTTATCATATTTTGAACATTAATCTAGTCACGTCGGAAACCCCCCTCTCAGCTTTTCCCCGATAGGGTGAGGTTTCTTTGGTGTCAGTCAAGATTGGTCAAACATATATAAATATGTAACTTTTTCCCGGAAAATGTAAGGTACTTCCCAGAATGTTCAAAAATTTCTTCTCATGTGTACTTCTTTTGCACACTACGTTTTCCAGAACTTTCCATGAGCTCACATGTTCATTCTGCCCGCCCCGTTTTGTAACTTTGCATGAATTCACGTGTTCCTTCAGTGGCTTCACATTTTCGTTCTTTTTGTGGGTCTCCCAGGAAAAGTCAACCACTCCGTTACAACCGTCACATTGTACTATAATTTAACTTTTGGCATGCAAATGAGTACTTTTTTGAATATAAAATAAATACTCTTGATCATGTGTATATAAAATGAATACTTTTGATTATATGGATATAAAATGAATACTTTGATTATAAAACTAATTTTTTTTACACCACAATCGCACCCTGATTATACACTGAACAAAAATATAAACGCACCACTTTTGTTTTTGCTCCCATTTTTCATGAGCTGAACTCAAAGATCTAAAACTTTTTCTATGTACACAAAAGGCCTATTTCTCTCAAATATTGTTCATAAATTTGTCTAAATCTGTGTTAGTGAGCACTTCTCCTTTGTCCTTTGCTGAGCTGAGATAATCCATCCACCTCACAGGTGTGGCATATCAAGATGCTGATTAGACAGCAGGATTATTGCACAGGTGTGACTTAGGCTGGCCACAATAAAAGGCCACTCTAAAATGCGCAGTTTTACTGTATTGGGTGGTCGGGGGGGTCAGAAAACCAGTCAGTATTTGGTGTGACCACCATTTTCCTCGCACAGTCTTCTTCATGAATTCTCTGAAACAGCTTCGGAGATGTCTTATGGTAGAGAAATGAACATTCAATTCACAGGCAAAAGCTCTGGTGGAGATTCCTGAAGTCAGCATGCCGATTTCATATTCCCTCAAAACTTGTGACATCTGTGGTATTGTGCTGTGTGATAAAACTGCACATTTTAGAGTGGCTTTTTATTGTGGCCAGCCTAAGGCACACCTGTGCAATAATCCTGCTGTCTAATCAGCATCTTGATATGCCACACCTGTGAGGTGGATGGATTATCTCAGCAAAGAAGAAGTGTTCACTAACACAAATTTAGACAGATTTGTGAACAATATTTGAGAGAAATAAACCTTGTGTGTACACAGAAAAAGTTTTAGATCTTTGAGTTCAGCTCATGAAAAATGGGAGCAAAAACAAAAGTGGTGCGTTTATATTTTTGTTCAGTGTAGCTTAGACATGACGCTAATATCAACAAACGACCAACTCTAGCCACAAATCGGACTCTAATACTAATTCCACACGTATGCACAAACACTCGAAAATGTTCCGTATTGAACCTTTAATAACACTTTCCTCTGTGGCGTGAACATAGAGTAATTATTTTCTGCTTTACATGGACTTGAAATTGACTTGGCTTTGAAAAAGTACATCTCCATATGTTCATATGATTATTCCTTGAAAATCATGAGGAAAATATATCCTAATGTTTTTTTTTTACTGTAGCGTAACTCTACAGCTCTGCAGTGCTGTAGGGAATGAACACACTATATATATGTGTTTTTTTTTTTTTCTCTGAACTCCTTAGCGCAGAAACATGTTTCACTCCATTAGAAAGTGAAAATTGGAGCCATGGAAGTGTAAAGAATTGGACATCAGTCCCCCTAAGCCCCAGAGGTACATCAAGAACCGTTGGCTTGCCAAGCTCTTCCAGTTAAGAGCATGTTCAGATGGTTTCGCTGTAGAGTACATTAATGCAACACGTTACTGCACGCCGGCTCCTGCGGTTATATTTCATCTAGTACTTTATGGGTGCGGACGGTGACTGGTACTGATGAAAAACCTCACACTTTCCAATTGTGTATTCCTATTTAAAGAGATAATCCGCAACATTTCATCTAAATAAATGATCTGACAGAGATAACGCTTGGCGATTCAACGTGTATCCGATTCATAAATGCTGGAGTATTCTTAATGGATCTGGGTTTTTAAGCATGGATTCATGGCAGCTAGGAAAAGTATATTTTTAGTGGAGACAATAAAACCAAAAATAAATGAACTAGTTGAAAGCGCAAACAACTGTGGGTGTTTTTTTTTTTTTTTTTCCCCTCAACTGTTTTTGTTTACTTCTGTTTTTGCGCCGTAGAACAACAGCATGCTCATCACCTAAACACAGCATGTGTTCTTGCAGCATATTTTTAACCTGTCATCTATATTTCTCTTTCTATATAAAGCTATGTCTTTTGTTTTCATGTCAGCTTGGTGACAGTTCAATCTAAAGTCTGAAATTCAATATCTTTTTAACATGTCGAAGAGATGCCAAGGAGGTGGTTGTGTCTTATTAGTTACACTCCATTTAAATGATTGACTTGTTTTTTTTTTCTGTCTGATCTTACATTCATGTAGATGTGCACGTGTTCAGACCTGACACCACAGTGTAATGCATATTTACTGGTACGCTGTAAAAAAAAAAAAATCAGTAATTTAACAGAATTTTCACTGTTTATTTTACAGCTTTTTCCTGTACTTTTAAGAAACAGGAAAATATCAATGAAATGACAAAAATAGACTGATTTTACATGTCAAATGGAAAATAACACAAAAAACTGTAACTGAATAACCATAAAATTTTTAATTTTTTAAAATATTTTTTTTCTTTTTTCACAGAAAAATAGTTAAAATACATGTGCAAATGTATCATAATTTCACAAATATTTCTTTTGTATTCATGAGATTAAACTGTTAAAGTTTAATACTGTAAAAAAAAAAAAGAATAAATAAATAAAGCGAGATACAATTACTGACAATTAACCGTTAAAGAAGCATTTGTTCTGTAACTTTAACAAGACTTGTTTGTTAATTGACAAATGTCTTGTGTAATTATTGGAGGTTTCACAACAAAAATGTTGAATAAATGTATTTTTGTGAATGTATGACATGTACAGTCTACTCTCGTTAAACCGCCCGCCGTTATACCGCCATTTTCGCTCACCGCCGACCAAAACCATTGCACAAAAATCCCCAATGCATTATTCCATTAGCTACCGTCATTTCCGCCTATCGCCATCCGCCAGCCCAGTTCCATGCACAAACAACACTTATACCATTGATTTCCCGACCGTTATACCGCCAGCGTGATTGCCATCGAGTACACATAAATTTTAACAATGCACTGAAACAAACGCGCCAGACGCTGATCGCGACAAGCTACGAGTAGGTCTACGGAACGGCCACCGTTCATTTATCGCAGAACACTCAGTAGGTCAGGATGTCGGGAAGAGGACGTGGGATTAAGCCAAAGCCTCAAGATGATGGGGTGTCATTTCCTGACACGGTATAATAATGCTTAAAATGTTTCCCCACTTTAAATGATCCTTTACAACATAAGAGAATCAAGATTTATTTAGAAACGCAATTAGAACGGGTTAACGGAGGCAGCATAGACATCATATAGTAAAGACATGCACATTATGGACGCAACCCGTTGTAACGCCATTTTCGCTATACCGCCAATTTGGCCGTGAACGGAAGTTGGCGGTATAACGAGACTAGACTGTATAAGCACTGATAAACTGTCCAAATACAGTTTTTATCAGTGGATTGTACAACTTAGTCTCATTGAAAATTATTTATCTATATATTTATAGGTAATTTGAATGTTTTAATACATGAAAATATTCTTTATTAAACATTAAAAAGTAAAAAGTTAGGGCAAAAAACTGTATTTTAATTACGGAAAATTTCCATATTTTTATGAGATGGTTATTTTACAGTATTTTTTCAGCGTCCCTGCTGCCGGAATAATACCGTTTTTTTTACTGTTTTTTTGTTTTTGTTTTTTTTTACAGTGTAGTGTTAATAATACTCAGTATCCAGGTCCTGCATCTTTACGAGTTCTGTATACAGGAAATTTGCCTGAGTAAAATTTACTCAAATTGAAGAAAATTTTACTCTACTCAGGTAACATTTGGTCCCTCTCCAAAAAGAATAAAAGTTACTGTACTTTCCAGACTATTGGCTGCACCTGACAATGAGCCACACCCACCCCGTCTATAACGTTTCACCATCGATTCATTGATGCCAAGCTTACGTGCAGCAGCTCTATTTGATCCTTCAACAACCAGATCAATTGTTAGCCCAGAAAACATAAATTAGCCACATCATTTTTTAAGCCGCGGATTCACAGCATGTGGAAAAAAGTAGCGGCTTATACATCTCGAAAAATTAGAGTATCATGAAAAAGTTCAATATTTTTTTTGTCACTCATTTCAGGCCCAACCTGGTATTGAGTGCATAGAAATGAACATACTCTTCAGAAGTCTGACATTTCTGTTTCAATAATAGAATAGAATAGAATAGAATAGAATGTGTTTTTTAAAAAAAAGAACCCGTGAAAAAACTGTATTATTCCGGCAGAAGGGGTGCCAAAAAATACTGTTAAATAATGGAAAATAACGGTCTCATAAAAATACAGTAATTTTCCATAATTAAAATACAGTTTCTTGCCCTAACTTCACATGGAATTTTGCATATTTTTTGTGACTTTTTAATGTTTAATAAAGAATATTTACATCTATTAAAATGATCAAATTACCTATAAATATATATATATATATATATATATAAATATATATATATATATATATATATATATATATATATATATAAATAAATAAATAATTTTCAATGAGACTAAGTTGTACAATCCACTGATAAAAACTGTATTTGGACAGTTTATCAGTGCTTATACATGTTATACATTCACAAAAATACATTTATTTAACATTTTTGTTGTGAAACCTCCCGTAATTACACAAGATATTTGTCAATTAACAAACAAGTCTTGTTAAACTTACAGAACAAATACTTCTTTGACGGTTAATTGTCAGTAATTTTATCTCTTTTTATTTTTTTTATTTTTTTTTTTTTACAGTATTAAAATTTAAATTAACAGTTTAATCTCATAAATACAAAAGAAATATTTGTGAAATTACGATACATTTGTAAATGTATTTTAACTGTATTGTTCTGTGAAAAAAGAAAACATTTCTTTCAAAAAATGGAAATTTTATGTTTATTCACAGTTACAGTTTTTTCATGTTATTTTCCATTTGACATGTAAAATCACAGTCTATTTTTGTCATTTCATTGATATTTACCTGAAATACAGGGAAAAAAAATAAATAAAAATACAGGAAAAATCTGTAAAATAAACAGTGACAATTCTTTTCAATTACAGATTTTTTTTTTCTTGTAGTGTAGAATAGAGAGTGCCTTTATTATCATTATACATATTTACAACAAAATTATAAGAGACAACTCTCTAGTGGTGCATAGTGCATATCCTTTTTTTTAAAAATTGATTTTATGCAATATTCTAATTTTTTGAGACACTGAATTTTGGGTTTTCATTATTTGTAAGCCATAATCATCAAAATTTCCAGAAATAAGGCTTGAAATATTTCACTCTGTCTGAGTCTATATAACATATGGGGTTCACTTTGTGAAATGAGTGACAAAAAATATTGAACTTTTTTTTTTGATATTCTAATTTTTTGGAAATGTACCTGTATACCGGAAATTACAGTACTCTTTGGAATAAACCTGGAGAGAAATAGCTACACCCTCTGCATATCCACCTATCTATTTTATATACATGGACTTTTCTTCTTCTTTTTTCTTGTACCTTGTGAATGGACTCTTGTTGACTCATACTCTTTGCTGAATGTAACCTTTGAACCACCATGTTCGTAAGTCGTTATTGTGTAGTGATGTAAAAATAATAATAATAATTTTTAAAAAAAACACCAATAAACACATTGGTTAAAAAAAAAAAAAAACTCTTTGGGTAGAGCTCTCCAAATTCAATATGGAGCCAAATTTATTCTCTTTTTTTTTGAGGAAAATACTTTTGACTCTTGAAAAAAATGCTGTGTGGTACGTACTGTGGCTGCCGTAAAAGATTAAATCAAATTGCCTTTCGTTTCACGGGATGGAGCGCCACTTCCAGGAATTTGAGTCAACACACAATTCAAGGAAAACCCTCCGTTGGAATGACGAGTCGATTAATTTGTAGTGTGTAAGCGTTAATCCACCTGAAAATTACAAGTTAACATCAGCGCTGTTCCAAAATGAAAATCAAAAAGAGATCCTACATTTATGAACAAGTACACAATTTTGTCTCGATTTATCATTTTACATTCATCAGAGCCGCTTGTGTTTGTGTGTTACGTCACAGTGGATTAGCCGCTCTGAGAGCCTGTGGGTGTTTTTTTTTTTTTTTTTTTTTTTTTTTTGTGCAGTAGGCGTGGTGTGAGTCCTGCTCGCAAATTGTGGACATTTGGTTTGGAGGAGATTATAGGCCACTGCGTGTGCTGTTGGCCTTGTGAGGATAACCACACATCCACACTGATAAACTGGCACGGAAATGGTAATATGAAGGGCCCTGGTACTGGTGTGTGTGTGTGTGTGTGTGTGTGTGAGGAAAAGACAGACTGACATAAGAGACAGAGAAAGCATGTGTGCACTGGTGGCTTTATTTTTTTTAATCATATTAAGTTGGATCATTAGATGGACCCATTTCCACAGTCCTTTCATGAGGTGTATGCAACTAAATCCTATTGGATATCAGCCTAATCTATTCCCAAAGCTGTGCAGCTTCCAGTTACAGCTTTGGTGGGGACTATGTATACCCCCACCGAGGCTTGGCTACGAACATACGTACGGCATTAATTTGTCTGAATTAGGATTGAGTACAAATTGCCACTCTACATTCCCAAATCCAGGCTGATTGCGAAATAATGTGTAGCTCAGACTATATAAATGGTTCATGAGATTATCCCACAGTGAATTAAACAGCTCAGCCACGAGGTCAAATAATTTCATAATGCACAGAATTATCTTGGAATTTATCTGTCTGAGGGAGAAACTCCGTAGGAGATAGGGCACCTGTGTTTCTCAGAATGTTTTGAACGGTGGACGGACGTTTCGCACTTGGACGTTTAGGCCTAGGATGTTTCGGCCTAGGACGTTCCGGACTAGGATGTTTGGGACTGCACTTTTTGCAGAGTAGGACTTTTCGGACAAATCATATTTTCAAAAACAAACACCATAAATTTATGTTTATTTGCATATAATTTTATTATTCACTCGATCATATATTAAAAATGTATACTCGATCACATATTAAAAATGTACAGGGTGGGGAAGCAAAATTTACAATGAACATTCAGTTGTTTTTTTCTCAGCAGGCACTACGTCAATTGTTTTGAAACCAAACATATATTGATGTCATAATCATACCTAACACTATTATCCATACCTTTTCAGAAACTTTTGCCCATATGAGTAATCAGGAAAGCAAACGTCAAAGAGTGTGTGATTTGCTGAATGCACTCGTCACACCAAAGGAGATTTCAAAAATAGTTGGAGTGTCCATAAAGACTGTTTATAATGGAAAGAAGAGAATGACTATGAGCAAAACTATTACGAGAAAGTCTGGAAGATACTATTAAAGAAGAATGGGAGAAGTTGTCACCTGAATATTTGAGGAACACTTGCGCAAGTTTCAGGAAGCGTGTGAAGGCAGTTATTGAGAAAGGAGGAGGACACATAGAATAAAAACATTTTCTATTATGTACATTTTCTTGTGGCAAATAAATTCTCATGACTTTCAATAAACTAATTGGTCATACACTGTCTTTCAATCCCTGCCTCAAAATATTGTAAATTTTGCTTCCCCACCCTGTATACTTGATCACATATTAAAAATGTATACAATATACTCAAATTAAAGTATCCAAATTATACAAATTACATTGCAAGTCTATAACCTCACATTATTTGAAAGAGTCCATAAGAATTTTACACATGATCACACATTACAAATGTATACAATACACTCAAATTATAAATTATACAAATTGAGCATTTTACACATTGGGCCTTCCTCCTCTCAAGTTGTGACTGACACCCCGAAGGAGTTCTGGAATGGATTTAGTGCCAGAAGCTCTATCCTCACAGAGATGCAAATAAACATAAATTTATGGTGTTAAAATAAAATATGATTTGTCCGAAAAGTCCTACTCTGCAAAAAGTGCAGTCCGAAACGTCCTAGTCCGGAACGTCCTACATTCGTTTTGAACCAGTAGATGGTCTGATCACAGTTAAGGTGTACAAGTATGTTTGCATCAGTTATTGATCAGTATTGCAAAAAGATACCCCCAAAATGTTTCTTTTCTTTCTTTTTTTTTTTTTTTTAAATATTTTATTTTGGTTTTCAAATTTTCATTTTACAAATAAAGAAAAAGAACAATGGAACAAACAAATGTGACAAATACTGCCCCCCTCCCTCCCTCCCTCCCTCCCCTGCTCACTCAAAGAAAGAAAAAAAAAAAGAGACTCCTGCTCTTACTTTTTGTTCAGAAGGACACATGGCATGACACAATAAAACCAGTTAAGTTACAATTGCACCTACATAGTCTAAGTAAGGTTGCCAAATTCTAACAAAAGTTTTATGACTTTCTTAGGTTATATGTTATTTTTTTTCTAA